>NC_052484.1:0-97493 GCF_009730915.1 Dioscorea cayenensis subsp. rotundata
ATCACTTGGCTTAGAGAAGGAGACTCCAACACTAAATTTTTTCACCAAATCGCAAATGGCAGGAGAAATAGAAACCACATACCTCGTATTCTTCATAATGGCTTATGGTTTGACGACAACGCTCATATTGGTAGAATATTCACTGATCATTATCGCTCTATCTTTGGCACTCCTTTGCCAAATAGATTTCTCCTGGATTGGCATTTTCTTTTCGATTACAAGGTTAGAATTGATCTCTCCCAGATTGAACTACCTTTCACCACTGAAGAAATAAAACAAGCTGTTTTTGGCCTTAACCCTGACAAAGCTCCTGGTCCGGATGGATTCCCTATTTTCTTCTTCCAAAAACATTGGACCATCCTCCAAGACACTCTTATTAAACTTTGCGAGGACTTCTTCGAAGGCACAATCAACCTTGAGCGCATTAACTAGATACATATTGCTCTTATTGCAAAAAATAATACGCCTGCCGAAGTGAAGGACATTCGACCCATAAGTCTTATCAATTATACTTGTAAAATAATCTCCAAAATACTTGCTAATCGCCTCAATACTGTTATCAGTTTGCTAGTCGATGAATCTCAATCCGGATTTATTAAAGGCGGATGTATTGCGGACAACATTGTTGGTGCACAAGAAATTATTTTCAATTTACAAAAACATAAACGTCTTGGACACATCTTTAAAGTGGACTTCGCTAAAGCCTTCGATTCTCTTGATTGGAATTTCCTTCTAGAAATTCTTGCTGCTAGAGGCTTTGGACCTAAATGGATCTCCTGGGTTCATTCCATACTTAGCACTGCCAAGGCCGAATTCATTATCAACGGATCAACTCAGGGCTACATTCGTTGCAAAAGAGGTTTTAGGCAAGGCGATCCCCTCTCTCCTCTGCTCTTTGCCCTCGCCACTTATGTTCTAAGCGCTATGTTCTCCCACGCTCTCAAATCCAAAGTTTTGGTGGGGATTCCCTTGAACCATTCTGATAACATCTGCCACCTCCAATATGATGACGATCTTCTTATCTTCACTATTGGAGGACAGGAAGATCTTCATATCATTAAACTTATCCTGTATCTTTATGAGGGTTCCTTTGGCTTAACCATCAATTATTCAAAGAACTGCCTCTACTCCTCTAACTACGGCTATCAACCTCATCACTCCTCAGCTAGAATCCTAAACTGTACACGTAGAAGTCTCCCGATCACCTACTTAGGAGTACCTCTTTCTGGTCGTAGACCCAAACGTATCGATTTGGTGATACTCATTAACATGGTTCGCTCCATGCTCACCTCTTGCAAAGCGAATTACCTTTCACTTGGTGGACGCTTAACGCTCATTAATTCTGTTCTCTCAACCGTCCATGTTTATTGGATGTCACTTTTCAAGCTCCCCGCATGAGTGATCAAAGATATTGATAAAATCCTGATCCTTTGGAAAGGCCCAAATCTCGGATCCAAAGGAGTCAGATTGATTGCCTGGAGTAGGATCACTAGACCGCGGGATATGGGAGGCTGGGGAATTCTTAACCTTCAGACCTTGAATAACGCTTTACTTGGAGAGTGGTGGTGGAAATTAACTTGCAATCCTAATAGCAGTTGGGCCAAAATCATCCACGCTAATTATTCCATAAGTGACACTGTTGGAGTCCTCTCCCATACCCCACCCAGAAACAAGTCCTTTTTTTGGGCAGGGGTGACTTCCACATTATCTCCCTTCCGTTCATGCATCACGAAATAAATCAGAAATGGCTCTAACACTTCACTTTGGTCTGATCGTTGGCATGTTGGACTTCGTCTTAAAGATTGCTGGCCCGATCTATTCAATGATTGCACTGTTCCATGGATAACCATCAGACAATTCACTCAGTATCTAAACAACCCTGAACTCTTATTTCCCACTTCCACCCCCAACATGTTATCGGCTCTTCTTGAAATTATCCATGATTGCTCCCAGACTCAAGATGATGTTCACACTTGGACCCTTGACAAAAGTGGCACGTTCACTGTTAAATTCTTTTATAAATTTCTCATTGATGGTGGAACACGCAGCTCGCTTTATCCCCTTTTCTGGAAAAATCACTGCCCAAGCAAAATTACTCTCTTCTGTTGGCTTGCTGGAGAGGACAAAATCCTCACTCTCTCAAATCTCTTCAAGAAAGGTTACAATTTCCAAAATTCTACCGACACCTCTGTCCTGTGCCACAATGCATCTAAAAATCTTCAACATCTTTCAATCGATTGTGAATTTTCAAAACGCATCTGGGCACTCTTTTCACAAATTTTAGAAGCAAACTCTCTTCCACAGACAATTCCCTCACTGTGGACCATTTGGATACCATCCTTAGCCCCTCAGCACCGAATCCTCTGGGACCTCACGTCCCGTGCAATCCTGTGGAATATCTGGCTTGAAAGAAATAATCGCATCTTTCAATTGTCTGCATCTTCGCATCTCAATATTATTTATAAAACTGCCAACATGCTTCTTTCCTGGTTCTCAACAGTAGCCGACAGACATCAACAAAGCCTCAATGAAGCATCACAATCAATCAAGCGCTCACTCAACTTTTATAGCGCTAGAGCCTCAAATCCTACTGGCGATCACGACCACGACACTGCTCCGGCATAGTTACTTCTACTACATCTCTAATGAGGCCTGAGATGCCAGACGGCGTCTTCCGCCTGATTAGGCTCCCCTCTACTTTCTGCCTCTTTGCTTTCTCCTCTATACTTTGTTCCCCTCACTTCTGGTGAGAGGATTTAGCACTTTGTACTTTTGTTCCCTTTTTAATAAATCAGTGGTTTATCCACTTTTATTCAAAAATTTCTTGCTCCTCCCTACCCCTTAATTTGCACAGCCACATCCCTCCAACCGCTCATACATAAAGCACAAAAAGAAAGGAGCAAGACTTCTTTCCACCAAAGCCGCCTCAGCATCTTTGTTCACTATACCTTGCAATGAGGGAAAAAAATTAATGTACATTTAGGTAGCGTTTGGTTGGATGTAATTCTAAATACAGTGAATTTCTAGTTACAATGTAACTGGAAATACTTGGTTTTGAAAATATAGTGCAGTCAAATTTTGTGTTTGGTTGGATGTAACTGGAATTACTGTCTTATAAGATTTTATGTTTGTTTGGAAGGATTTGTAAATCTGGAATTGGAAAACATGTGTATAAGTATATGTATATGTCTGTGTATATGCATATATATATATATATATATATATATATGTATATGAGTATATATACCTGTATATGTGTATATATACATATATGTATTTATATATATATACATATATATGTAAACATACTATATATAGGTATATCTAGGGAATATATATACATACATGTATGTATATATAAATATATGTATGCACATATATGTATATGTATAGATTTCTGTATATATATGTATGTGTATACATATATGTATTGGTGTATATATGTATATGTGTATGCGTATATGTATAGATTCCTGTATATATATATATATATATGCATGTATATGTATGTGTACACATATACATATATGTGTATATATGTATATGTGTATGTATATATGTATAGATTTATATATGTGTATGTATATGTATGTGTATATGTATAGATTTCTGATATATATATATATATATATATGCATATACATATGCATATATACTGGTTTTGAACTCGCGGGATTTGGTTTTACGGTCATTTTGACCTTAAACTAAAATCCCTCAATGATGGGATTTCAAAAGCACATGAAAAATAAAATACATCAAAACAAACACCGGATTTTAAAAAGGTAAGGGATTTGGAGTTACATGCAACTTCAAATCCTTGAAAACTAAACACTACTTACATGATATGAGATGTGTGCATATAATATAATATACATATATAAAGAATGGTTAATTAGCTAGAATAGATGAGGACTGACTGTGATAGTACTGGTGTTCGAAAAAAAATAATCTATAAAAAGACATTTTTGAAGAAATCCTTGTTTTTGTTTACTACCTTGACAGAAACAACAATTCAGATGTATTCATATATATATATATATTCTTGTGAAATCTGCAGGCTAACTAGAATGAGCTACTAAGTTAATTGTTAATTTGATTCAATTATAATCACAAACGAGGAATTTTCTCTGGTCCACCTGGAAAACATCAGCAAAATGCCAACAATTATTGCATGTGGGGGCTCACCCAAAAATAAACCCTGCAATATCAAAACTATGAAGAAGAAAAGCACTAATAAACCTAAACATACTTTATGTGTGCATGTGTGTGTGTGTGTGTGTGTGAGAGAGAGAGAGAGAGAGATGTGCATGGGTGTGTCTGCTAAAATGCATTGCTGGGCAAATCTCCTTTGGCAGCAGGCATACAACAATGAATATTTCAGAGAGAAATCCATGCATGAACGCATGTTCATGCAGTGCATGTTTGCCAGGCCGGCGCAGCCGGCTGCCAGAGGAGACATAACCCAGTAATGCACCCTTAGCACTACTATTAATCCTCTTCCTCCTCCTCCTCCTCCTCTTCCCTCTTGCCTGCAACTCTCTTGCAGTGAATTAACTAATACTACGTCTGTTTTGCCATGCTATCTAGATCTCACTTCCATGGTTATATAAAGCCACTGGCAAGTGACACAAGCTAGCTAGACACCATGCATGCAATGGCATATATTTGTTCCCGTCCTGCCAGCATATGCCTTAAACCTAAACTTCATGAGCGCGTCTACGCGTTTGCACTTCTAATTAACAAAGGTTAATTTCACAGACCTCGGCTCTTCACCTCATGAATGGCTCTTTTTCTCTCACGTGCACATCACATGCCTGCCAATGAGAGGCACTGTACTGGTGATCTCCAATCCAGTCCAAGAGACATCTAAAGAGGAACATTCGCAAGCATGTTCTTCAATCCTCCTCCTTTAGTTTCTCTGGTGAGAAAAACTCGCTTTCAGTATTGCCATGATATCGACTTAAAGATGATTCCTTTGCACCTTTTTCTCTTTATTCATATATATATATTTCCAGATATTATTAAGCATGCATGCATGTGACTTCATATCAACTTACGTGTGCTTATCGTACATATTACATGGCTTAATTTGTAGCACTGCTTCTAGTGTGTTCTCAAAATGATGAAACTATTCACTGGTACATTCCTCAAGTGTGTTCGTTTGTGCTGTGCTCTTATGGTGATGGCATTATTCCTTAATCCATATTCATTAAAGGAAGAATACCAGCATTAAATCTGCAAGATTTTTTGAGTGTTTGATATGATAATGAGGGGTAAAAGTCATTGGCTTTGGCCATGCAAAGTTGAAGAATATGGACCATTATCTTGTGAGACCAAGAAAAAGAAAGTGTAGAAAAGAAAGGAAGCTCCTGAAGAATAGTTCTGGCTTCTTAAGGCATATGCTGCAGCATATCCAGATCACATATGCTATAAATATGTGTTGCAGGTACAGAAGGTGACCATGAGTCATTAGAACTTGAAAATCAAGGGCTACAGGAGAATACAATTTGGATGTCTGCGTGAGGAGAAGAGAATAACAGGGCACGTCTCTTTTGGCATGGTAGCTAGCTTGTCTAGCTAAATATTAAGGATCATGTGCTTCAGTGCGCTTGCGTCCATGCCAAAGGAGAATTGCCCTGCTATTCACCTCCTCAAGTGCTTTTGTTGTTGCTGAGGGAGAAGCACAGTATGGAAGCTCAAATTCTTTCTTTTTTCCTTCACTGATCTCTCCATCTATTGCATTAGCATGGAAGCTAGCTAGCTAGGTGAGATCTATATAAAAACTAAAAATCTTGTGTGCTCCTAGCTACTTGGTCTTTGGTTCACGGTGACTAGCTGGTTTTATAATGAACTATATATATGATTTGACATATATAATATAGTGTGAGTCCAAAACTACATTTCTTGGTTTTAATAGTAATATCTCTACATGAGTTTTGGACACCGTTATTCTTCTACACCAATGAGGGAGACATGGCAATTAAGATAATGCAACATGATTACATGATCAATAGGGGTTTGGAGTTGGATTGCATAGCAATGTCCTTACTATATATTGTGTCATTACACCATTGTTCTTTTCTGGTCATTAATTCTTTCTCTCTCTTTCTATCTATATATCTATATATATATATGTTCATTTTCACCTGTGATCAAATCTGTTTTAATATATGCTATATATCTTTTGTAATTCTTTCTTAAGGGAGCTGCAAGAATTTCAAAAAATATGTGATCTAGATGATCAAGAACTAAGCATGAACTCATTGCCGACAGAACAAGAGAAGTAAGTCTGAGGCTTGGAACATCCGACCGCTTCACTGTAGCAGATGCAATACTTAACATACAATGTCTTTTTTTCTTTTTTTAGGGTGTCCTTTTATTAATATATTAATTTCATCTGTACGTTGTCTATTATTTTCAACCTTTCTTCTTCTTGGAGCATACTAGAAGTGTACACTTTTACTATCTGCTTGACTATGTGTTTTTTTCTGGTTGACCTGTAGCCTCAAATTTGACAGGATTTAAATTACTAGTTTGTAAAGATTAGATTAATAACTACACTATTTTCAAAAGAGTATATTAATTTATGCATTTAGGGTACTTTAAGATGATCAAACTTTGTCCTCTCCTTACAAGGGTCAAGTTCAAGCAGAAACGGAATCTGGACTCCATGGTGGAAGTGGATAAAGCCTAAAAATAAAATATAATAAATAAATAAATAAATAATATAACAAAATAGTTATTTTAAATAAAAATAATGTATTTAATATTGTAAAAATTTAAATACACATATTAAAAAATATAGAGTATAATTTAAATTTTTGTTATTAACCCATACCAAATATATGAGATTTTTAATAATACAACTAATGAAAATATATCTCAAATTTGTATTCTTTAAAAAAATATTTGTATATATGTTATAATATATTTGCTACAGTCTCATGAATAATTTTTTTTAAATTACTAAAATTTTTATATAAGATTTTTAATTTTTTATAAAAATTTTAAAATTCTAATAATTTTTAAATTAAAATGATAAAATATGGAAAATATATATATATATACATATACACAAAGGAGGATTTGAACTTTGGGTGGATTAGAATCACATGTTTTGTGACTAGACCCATTAATCACTCAAGCACAATCATAAAATTTTATATTTTTCTGAAAAATAGTGTCTCTCATGTCGAGGCAGGCGGTTCCTCTGTTCTAGTTATCTTATTAAAAAAAACATAAAACAAAAAACAAAAGAGAGTAATGACGACTGAAACCAGAAAATTAACTTAATTAATTTATAGTTTTGAAAGAGTTAAAAAAAGATCTCTCTTTAAAGCACATGGACAAATGGAGCCAAACATAGACATAAAAGAAACACGAGTGAAAGGCCAAGAGAAAGAGAAAGGCATGATATACACCAACCCAATTAACCAGGCCACCAAAAAACAAAGCAAGAGTGCAGGCCTTTGGAAAACATTGACAAGGAATCCACCAATCATCCTTAAAATAAAGCATTATTACATTACTCTCAATTAATTTTCTCCCTATCTATCCTCCTCTTCTTGTCTGGTCCCTCCTCTACAATATAAATAAATATATATATATATATATATCATGCCCACTTTTATATACCTATCCAAACCCAAGTTGAGCTAATAATAGGTGGACATGCCCCTCTATCAAGCTCTCTAAGTCCTTTAAATACTTTAATATTTGCCATCTAAACTCAAACCAAAGCTTCTCTTCTTCAGCTCAAGAAATAGAAAGCAGCTTCTTCAGTCATGGATGATGAAGGCCCATCACCCAAAAAAGGGTAAGCTTTTATTTAAAACTGAATTTTTTTAAAAAAACTTCTTTTTATTTATTTATTTAAATTTAAAAGGCGGAGAGAGGTGAAAAAGCGGGTAGTAACGGTGCCGGTCGCAGGAGAGGCGGCGCCGTCAACTGACACGTGGGCTTGGCGAAAGTACGGGCAGAAGCCGATCAAAGGATCTCCTTACCCTAGGTACGTCCTAACTATCGTGGTCTCCGGCGCATTTTAATGAGTTTGATATGAGATGTCACTAACATACGCCAGCGATGCATGTAGGAATTATTATAGATGTAGTAGCTGGAAAGGATGTACTGCGAGGAAGCAGGTGGAGAGGAGTCGGGTGGACCCCACCATGCTAGTGGTGACCTACTCCTCCGGTCACAACCACTCGTGGCCACTATCCAGCGATCGTAACTACCGAGCCGAGCCGCCACTGAAGCTGAAGGTTTCGGTTTCGGCTTCGGATTCGGATCCGGCTCCGGCGGATGCGGATGCGGATTCGGAGCCCAAGAAGGTAGATCCGAAAGGAGGGTGGTCTGTGGATCTGATTGGAGGGGATCAAGGAGAGTTCCGGTGGTTCTCTGACGTCGGATCACCGTCCACGTCGGCGTCTCCGACGGAAGGATCGGATGACACGTTGCTATATGGGTCGATCGCTGGGTGTGGCGTGGCGATGCTTTGGACGGAGGAGATGGAGAGAGATGGAGAGGAGGATGAGGATTCACTGTTCGCTGGGCTGGGGGAGTTGCCCGAGTGCTCGGCGGTGTTTCGGCCGAGGATCATGGCGGCTGCGGAGACGAAGTCATAGAGATCAACCGGATCGGTGATGTAGCTAAGAAGGCGAAGAATATATGTAGTTTTTTTATATATATCCATGATATTTTTCTCATTTACATTTGCAGCCTCATGAATATGGCAAGTTATTATAGCATTGGCTATATATTATAAAAAGTGCAATATTGGGATTTAAAAATTTTAGTTATAATAGTAATAATAGCCAACGACCATTTGGTCTATTGGCATCGGGTTTTTTGTGTTCGCCTCGAGTATTGAGCGTGGCTCCTCAAGTTCGATCCCTATCTCGTGCAAAATGAGGACACGGTTTTGTGGTGAACGATTGTCACGTCCCGACCCGCGGGCCCGCCACGTGACAACCGCCGCGACGATCCCGAGGAGGGACACACACCACTCAACCTCGAGTCATCGCAAGGCTCACAAACTCCCTCGCTAAACAACACCGCAATAATAAAAGGTACCAAAAAACAAAAACTTTCACTCGAAAAAAATCAATAGTAAAGTCGAAAAGATATACAAAATCACATTTACGTAGTTAATAACACTAGTGGATCCACCGCGACTCATACAATGCAACCCTCGATTAAGAGTAAACAAACAACCCCGACTCGGGATACAAATTGCCAAGCACTTCACCGCTATGACGACCAAAACCACTAAAAACCCGAAGAGAGGAGGGGTGAGTAACCATAGTCACTCAGATGAATGGGTTAGCACAAATCTAATGTAATATCAAAAACAAATCGAGGAAATTCCAATAAACACATTCTACAATAACATAAATGAACCGGAACGCTCACATTTGCAACATAATGAAAAATACAGGATATGAAACCTTGGTATTTAGAAACCAAAAACATAAATTCTCACGAGTATAGACAAAAACATCAACATGTATAAAACAAATGCTTGGATATAATTTCCCAAAAATAAGTAGAAGAACCAACCTAAATAAATAAAAATCCTCGATAATCACAAATCCTCAATTCTCGCATGATACATGTTCGAAAAAGCATTAAGATATCAAACATGTTATGTGAAAGATCACACTCGAATATACCAATTGCAAAAAAAGTAGAATTTTCCTCAAATATTGAAATTTCATCTCGATCAAATAAACAATGGCTCTAAAAAAACACTCTCTCTAACTTTAGCCGGCCACGACTAAGTTGAGAGCCGCCAAGGTCTTCGCACCCTTGACGCTGGCCCACCGGGTCCCGCAGTGGTGACCCCGGGATCCCGACTGTATCATCCAATCGTGGCTCTACGCTCCCACCCGATCCGGACAAATCAACACCCTGTGTCCACAACGCCACCTCTAAAGGTCGGGCCCTGCTGGGGACCCACTATCGCAGTAGTCGGGCCTTAGCCCGCCGTCACCATCCAAAACCAACATATAGTCAGTAGCAATAATACAATCTGAATCACTCATGTCACAAGGTCCTTATTCGTGACAAGCATTCACATATCGGAATAAACATTATTTCCACAAATCCAAAGCCAAAGCATAGCAATGCATGTAAACTTTCAAAAAGTATTCCAATCCCGATGTGCCAATACATTAAAAAAACATTTCTGTCCAAATGCCAAGAATAACACAATAATATGCTAAGCTCAAGCATTGCTTTTAGACAATAAAAACCAAACCAATATTAAACGATTATAATATCCACAATCTAGAAGAACATGCCATTCGTAAATAAAAACCCTTTTGTTTTTCATAACCATAAATATCAAAAAGCATGCTTTATACAAGTGAAAGGTTTTACAAACCATTTCTAAAAAGTTGATGCCAACAGTGTAGAAAAAGAAACATTAAGTTTTGAAATACAATAAAAAGGCATCAAAACAAGCATAGCTTTTGTTCTAGTTAAACCTCAAGTTACTTAGGATCATTCTAGCTTTCTTTCTTCACTCACTAAGTTTTCCTCCAAATACAAGATTAATCCCCAAGGTCTAGTCTATCACAACCTCTAAATACTTTTACAAGTCATGAAAAATATGTTCATCTCATCACATATATTTACACCTACCAATATACATTGATTAAATCCTACTTTACACATCATTAGGTATTTACTTTCACAAGCCTTTACTATTCGAGCCTCTCTTATACTCAACAATGTCTTAGATCCTTATCATAGTGCCACTACCTCAACATTAATATTTACTTCATCTATAATAATTTCATTGTCAAAAATACTCACAAGTTGACTATCTCCTCTAAGGATGTATTAAATCAAACTATTATTAAAAAAATTCACGTGAATATTCAGTCTTTGCAATTCAACACTTGTCACATATATAGCTCAAGCTATTCATCATCAACCTTCTAAATAAATTCCATTTAGAATAATAATCATAATCATTGGCATCCACCCGATATATATATATATATATATATATACATATGTATATCCCGATATGATCAAACTACAATTAAGCACCCTACACTATGCTCACAAGAACAAACCTCATCAATTTGTGAGAATCCTACTACATAAGTGTAATTATGTCACCCATGGTTCTCGGATATTACAAAGAATATATTAGCATAAATCTCACCGACTAGCCAAAAATCATATATAAGGTTCCACAAGTTATTCCAATTCCAATATACTAGTGTAGTCATATACCTTAGCATTCAAGACTTCATCAGGTTCCATGTACCATGTTTATCACATCATGCCTCAAAAACTTCGTAAATTATGCATCATTAGGGAGATTAAATCATCCATTGAACATACATAATCAATTTTACTTATAACCCATAAGCTCCATGAACTTGTTGTAATAATCAAGCAATTTCCATTCATCCACCAAGCATGTATATCCTCAAGTTCAATCTCAACTAACGCAAGTACAACATTAACAAGCTTTCTCATGATTTTTTTCGGAGAGTAAACCACAAGTCATTTTAAATAAACCATAGTCTCTAGTAGTCATCTACACTTTCTTTTCTCCTATAGCCGTGATTTGAAAAACATGATAAAGCCATGGAAATCATTTCGTAAAAAAACAAATAAAAATATTTTCGATACTCAATTAGAATTGTGCACTCAACATAACCCACTCACGTAACATGTTGCCTCGCGTGGAGACGCCAGACACTCGATTAGCGGTTTCCTTCCCTTGGAGGATGCTTCGCCACCTAGATACAAGCGTGGGAATCCAAATACTAATGAACACAAGAATGATCGCTAAAAGAAAATGCATGCAAATGCATTTATACATGTCTAATACTGAAACCTTAGGGTTTTAGGGCAAAAACATTGTCATTTTTGGACCCAAACGACCTCGTAATGAAGTAAACCTAGTTCCAATAAGTTCAATGAATGGAAAAGCTTCAATTTGGATCAAAGAAATACAATAAAAGGCCAAAGTTTTCCGATGCTACAAGAATATCGGGAATGCTACAGAGAAAACCCGAACCTTACAAATGGTTTTCTCTCATTTTACAACATCAAACGATGAAATTTTTGACACAATTCTCATGAATAACAATTGACAACATCAAGGGTTTCATTTTAAGCCCAAAAACTTCCACAAATCATGAAAAAAATCTAGGGTTTTGGTCTAGGTTTATAAATAATGAATACAATGAAAAATACGGAAGAAATACATACTAAAAAAACTCGGATAAAGGCTCTTACCTTACTCAAGAGGATGTGGGGAGTAAATTTTTGGTGTTGGTTCACCGGAATTGGTCGCCGGAAATAGTTAGGGATAAGGGTTCGGCCGGCATGGAGAAGCAAAGAAGGAGAAGGAAAGAAGAAGGAAGAGAAGAATTTGGATATTAATTCTCGGGTTGCTACAGTTGTCGGGTTGCTACAAAGACACTTCAATCAAAGATCGGGTCACGCATGATCGTAGTGCTACAGTGTCGACGTAATCAATAGTGTTGGGTCGCAAAAACTACAGTGAACGAGCTAGTTTAACTACGATGAATGGGTTGCTACAATGTTTTTTTATTCTTTTCTAAATTACTCTATTGCCCCTCTAACACAAGAATGGAAACAAAATCCAAAATGACCGAATTGCCCCCTATTTATGGCGTAATTTTTCGCACATAATCAACTCAGTGCAATCCAAAGAAAAATCTATTAATGCAAAATGACCATTTTACCCTAATGCATTCACAAAAAAATAAGAGAAAATCCTAGGTCCAAATTTGGACTGGGTACAACAACGATGCTCCTCCACGTATTCGTCCCTGGGTTCCGGCGCTTGTCGCCTTTCTAAGAAAAAAAAAACAAAAAATAAAAAAAAATAGTAATAATAAATCTTTAATTATAAATTTTGAATTTACTACCTAAATTTTGCACTTAATTCTTAACCGGTACGCACACTCGTTAATTAACATGAGCTTATCACATTTGGGGGAATATATATATAAATATATCTTAAATCTCACTATGCATGCAAGACTTGATTTATATCAAAGGGTAGCTTGTACTAGCCAAGAGGATTTCAGATGATTTTTGTAGAATTATGAAAATTTTAAATAGAATATGTTGTATGCATATTTTATTGGTTCAATGTAATTCGTTGAAAGAGGTACTGCAAAATATCAGAATAAGAAGAAGTGTGATTAACTCTAATACAAAAGATCACAATATTTAAAATTTATGTCAAATGACTTGTTAAAAAAAATTTAAAAAAAAAAAATCATTGAAGAGGAGTCAATACTCAATAGCCATGTTTTTCTCGGCCATGGCATGCAATTTTTCCGTGTATTTTATTTGTTATGTTCTCTCGTGGGTCTCTTGTTTGCATTTGTCTTGTAATTTTCTTCTTTTATTGTTTAAATCTGATTTATCCGATTATTTAACAATGCTTTATACGCACACTTTTATTGGTGTAGTTTTTGTTTGGCCTATTGTAGTTTGGAGAATCTTGATAAAGAGGAAAAGGCATGGTTGCAAACACGTGGGATAATTTTCTTAGTTTATGGGCGGCCTGCCATTTAGATACGAATCTGTTAATTTTACCCTTTTTATAAAATAGGACCGGCTTTTCTTTATGAAAAACTTTATTAATATTAAATTAATTCTACAATTGATATATATAATTTGGGAAGACTTTTATCTTCCGGAGTTCAAAACAGATCAACCACGATGATATAAAAATAAAATTTTTGATTGTGAGAGCAGATTTACGGCCTAATAAAAGATATATAATAAAATACATCACTAATAACTAATAAGAATGCAACTTTCATGGTAAAAAATCTATATATTGGAGTTATTTAATTTGAAGCTAATTCATAACACGAGCTTCATATCTTGCAATAAATGTTGACATATCATATAATATGTTAAAATTTTAAAACTGCAACCATGCACTACCAATGTTACGCCAACAAATGTTTGAATTTTAAACATTGTCGATGAAACTCGAACATGTTACTTATTTTCTAAAGACTTTGTTGACCTCATTGTTCTAAATGACATGATTTTTTATGGTGGAGCAATAGGCCACTTTCCTTGAGTTACATGTGTTTTTTTTTTTATATAAAATATAACATCATTAATAGCTAGAGAAAATGGAATCCAAGCTTGGAATTTTGAAACAAACTCTTTGCGCATTCTTTCTCTCTTTCTTCGGTTTTCCACAAGTAAATCATTGTTGGTTGGAATATCTAGCATTGTTTGATAACAGTGGCAGAGGATGGAAGCATAGTGGATGACTTTTATCATATGTTTGAAGTTTACAAGGCGCTTTTTATCAATTGTATTAAGAACGTGTTTATTTAGAGACAACAATATAACCAATGAAATAGTCATAAAAGTCTAGGATGGTGACAGAATATTAATGCTTTGCGTATCAATAGCCTCCTGTTTTTTTCCACTCAAGATCACCTACAAGATCATTAGATGCTTGTAGAAACTCAAAGGAGTGATTTTCGGAGTTAAGAAATGATGGCATTTTGAAAGTTTCGACAAATCAAACACATAATAAACTAAACACTGTGATTTTTGTTTGTTTGTTCCTAGTCTTGAATGTAGATGTGAAAATTTTTCTTTATAGAAATATATGGTAAATTTTTTATTAAGTCACTAAACTTTGACTCATTTTTATTTTGATCAATGAATTACAATATACATTAATTTGGTCACTCAATTTTAATTTGATTTCACCGGACAATAAATCTAAAATTTCAACCCCCAATTGATTACATGACTGTATGAAAATTTAAGCCAGTACTTATTATGACACATTATTAAGTCCATTGGAGATGTTCATGTTATCCAAAAAGAGCACATCATTCATTTGGAGATCAAAATTTTTTAATTTACTACCTAATGAAATCAAATTAAGTTGAGAGACGAAATTGATCGAATTGAAGTTCGGTGATCAAAATA
Organism: Dioscorea cayenensis subsp. rotundata; assembly: GCF_009730915.1. Taxonomy (NCBI): domain Eukaryota; kingdom Viridiplantae; phylum Streptophyta; class Magnoliopsida; order Dioscoreales; family Dioscoreaceae; genus Dioscorea; species Dioscorea cayenensis. The sequence continues at coordinate 14,977 of NC_052484.1, forward strand.
AAAATGAACCAAAATTAAATCACCTCATAAAAAATTTACCCCAGAGATACACATACAATTTCATATTTTTGTGAGGGTATAAAAACAAGTTACTCTTGGGTTTTCTGTTCTACAGAAAAATTTTCATTTGCTTATTTTCGTGGGATTTATTTAATTGTGCATCACTGGGCAGTGCCAGTATTACAGAAATTTCTTCTGATAATCATATTTTTAAAAGTTTTACTTCATTTTTGAGATTTTCCCAACAGCAACAACTTTATTTTTTTTTTATTCAGCAAGTTTATTTTAAAAGGTTATAAATTAATCCCTACAATGACACCTATAACTCAAATACATCATATAAATAAATATGTAAAAATCAATATTGGCCTTATATAATAAAAAAGCTTTAACAATTTTAACATGAATTTTCTTTCTTTACCTCGTACTAAAACTATAGTATTTTCAAAACTCATTTATCAAAATTGAAGTGTCCTTCAGTGACTATATTCATGCGTAAGATAGGCTTGCAATGACAGATGTAAGATGTCCATATTACCCTTGTCCAACAAAGTGAACTAGAGAAGCAACAGATACAGAAATAAGAACACAAACAAATAATACGATACCACGCCTATACATTTGGTATGCTTGAGTAGGGCATTATGGGAAATGAATTTCAGAAATAATGAATCAATAGAAAGCCAAGAGATCAATACTCAAATAAGTATACATGAAAGCTGAAAACATAACTTTATATTCATAGGTGCTATTGGACGCTAAATAACTGGATTACCTTGTTCTTGGCACTCATTGCAATCACCCAAATGAACAGAACGATCGGTCCAATAAATGAAGACACGAAGTGGGAGATCATATAGCAATCTAGAGCTTAACCTGCAGTATATCCTTCAGGACAATCAGAGAATTTTTAAGGTCAAGACATTCCCACCAGAGTTAAAAAACAATCTGTGGATACTGTATAGCATAAGATAAGACACAACCTGTGATAATTTGAGTAATATTAAGGGCGTCATGGAATTCCCTGTAGTAATTGGACATTTAACTCCATCAGTTCAGCAGTTGGAGGAAATGAAATAAATGTGAAATTAGTCACTGATGATCACAAAAGGTGAGTGATTGTATGAATTGTTCGAAAGAGATATATTCCTCTCATAGAATGGAACTATTGACAGCCAAAAATGAACCAACTTGCCTTAAAATTACCTTGATGCTTTGGGAAAGTAGTATGAGATGCCAAATATTATCTATCATCTACAAGATCCAACTCGTCAAGGATAACATACTTCCCAGGTGAATTGGAAACTGTAGAACTTCTTTCTGCAGCTTCACTTGGATGAGATCTTTTTAGTTTCAGATATCTGGATATCGTAAAATAGTTAAATCAAAAACAAAGAAACCCAACTCTAAAGATAGCTATGTTCAGAATACCATGTGATAGACTTACAGCCAGTTAAGAAATCACTAAGTCAATAATATATATATATATACTCAAATTAGTCACTCTACTTCTCTCTCTTACCCTTTTAGCTTTACTTAGAATGTCTCATTAATCCTCTACTTTTGAAAATATGTCACTTGGAGAAATGCTCTCATAGTCCTCTCATTTTGAAAATAGACCAAATAAAAGGACTGAGGGTGGTCGATTTTTCAAGGAGAGACTAGAGAAACGTTTCTCAGCAAATAGGCATATTTTTCAAAGTAGAGGGATTGATCGAGAGATGTTACGAGTGAGAGGGACTAAAGGAAAGAGAGAAAAAGTAGAGAGGAGTTAGGATGTATGTATCACCAAAAAATATTTGATTTGGCCCATTGGCCCAAAAGAACCCAAACTATGGACCTTAGCTTTCATGCATGACTTTATCATAAGATCATTCCACGAAAGCAAATTGCTTAAAATAAAAACCCCAAAGAGAAATGAACAAAAGAAAGCTTAACAAAGCTGGATAAAGAACTTCCCTTCCATGAATTCCAAGACTCAAACTGCTAAATAAAAATAAATTGAATTAAATTAGAATAATATTCATCATGTTATTATAACTATATAAAAATATATTCTACTAATAACAACTAGTATATCAGCAAGTTTGGCCGTCTGGCTCAAATTTTACTCATTAAGTTCAAAACAAGACGGGAGCATTTTAATTATAAAGCAGCATCATACAAAACTTTTGGCAATTTGGCTTTGATCTACTGTTTACTTTTAAAAACTACAAATAAATAAAACTAAACAAAAGGAAAACCATAAAGAAATACGAAGATACAGTACATAGGAAAACCATACAGATATATAGATTCAAAAAATAGATGTGAATCAGAAAGGTGCATCTACGTTACCCAAAACTTTTAATGTGTATTTCCCTAAAATTATCACCACTCCATGTACCTAGTTCTCTGATTCAATCATGTAATTTACAGAATCATAAAACAATTATCTTGAAGAAGATGAGGCCAGTCACCTATTGCATCTAAAACTACTAAACTAAGTAGAAAATAGTCAACTTATGTAGGCATTCCAGACCAAGGTTAAATTTCTTCAATGCACCAAATACGATCATATCCTAAGTCAAAAAGAATTCATAGATTGGCAAGATTAGATTAGGTTGAAACTTGAAAGGCTACTACAATATGCTTGCAGAAATGGAACATGTGAAATTAACTGACTTGGAATAGGAACAACTTTGACCAACTCAAGAAGTTAGCAATGGGTCATGCTTTCAAGCAACAAAATAGATGCCAAAAGACGAGATAAGAGCTTCAATTTTCCACCAAATCAAAATAAAGCACAAGAATTAATCCAAGCTTTCAGATGGCACATTTCGAAGTAGCTAGAGAACCCAGTCAACTTACTTGTACCAGTTGAACAAACTGACACCAACCATTATAATCAGAAGCCCAAGTCCTTTCAGCCAGGTAAATTTATCATGGAAGTATAACACTGCAACCTGACAAAACATGTGTGATACTCAACAAAATTAAAAATTTTCCTCACAAAACAAAGAACAATGATAAGATGGAGGATGATGAACCTCTTCTACCAAAATTATTGATATCATGTTCACTGTCTTAAGACAGGACAATACAATGCAAAGGAAATTAATATATCTGAGAAAGAGAAGCATGAGAAGATATGCCAAACCATACCAAAATTGTTACAGCCTCCTTGACAACACCAGCTATCGTCACGGTTACTGAACTGGTCATTGAAACCAGCATATACTCAGTTAAGACCTGCAATGGGATGAACCTATTTAGCTGCATTAATTCAAGCACATAGTACCAACATCAATAATCAATACAAGCATTGTAGGATACACAGATCTAGAGGAAACCATGATAATAAGATGGCAAAATTAATTGATGGAATTAAGCCACATATTTTTGACATAAAGAACGACAAGATTAACATTCAAAAGTCAATTTTAGAACAAATTCTTACCATAAAGAATGCCAACATTCCTCCTAGCAGCATTAGTAGGGAACTCTGAATTATATGCCATGAACTATTAAAATAATGGCTGATCTTCAAATCATGCCAGGGTTCCACCATAAGAGAAAGGACAAGAGTCATAGCAGCCATCAAGGGGGTAACATTCCCCATCAGTCTAATGGGATTCTTCAGGCCTACATGATAGTAAGAAAATTAGAACTTCTAGACTAAATCTTCCACAAGAATCAAAATCTGCTACGACAATGCAATTCCATAGAAGGATGCAAAAAGAGCAAAATGTACTTGTTAAACAAGCATGATCAGAAACGCAGAACTGGGTGGGGCAATAGATTAAATTACATCAGGCAGGTTAGTAAGCAGAATTTCCACAAACTACGTAAAACCTCCAACTTAAAGTTCTAAGTTAGACCATTCAGAAGACACAGTAGACAGCTTACCATAAGATTCTTTCTTCATGTCAAGTGCAGATGCCACATACACAGGAAATTAAAAAGAAGCCAAAGTCAGCACATGTTACATAAAAAGATTGAATAGCTAGATAATTGCGCATATCTTTAAACAGGTATTTTTCAATTGATATAAAAAACTGAAGCAGGTATGGCATAATATAAACAAGAAAGTGATGGCTGTACCTGCAAAAGAATCTGAGTCATGCACCAACGGAAACCAGACATAACAGCAGCAAGCATAACAAACACAAATCCCCAAAACTCAAACTCTGTCTCCTTAGAAACTGAAACAAATATGTTTTTGGTCAATTAATATGAAGAGTAGAGAGACTTGTAAGGGAAGGACAAATGAACTGCCTTACTGAGAATGCATAGGGGCAAAACATAATCAGAAACTGAACTTTTACAATTAGATATACACAAAATAGATTTTGAAGTTAACGTAGACATTGTTAGGAAACTTGGTAATTTTAAGTATCAACACAAATGGCAAAAAATTAGACCTAGTGATAATAGTACCTGTTAATAAAACGCCAGAGGAGATCACCAACATTATGCCAAAAAGCTTAAAACTGGGACTCTCCAACCTTGAAAAGTAAGAGACTGTCACAAGCTGTCCCATAAAGGACCAAAAAAAAAAATGCTGAATGTAAACATTGAATTTCAAATATCAGAGGCATAATCAAGCATACATCCATGCCACCAGAGGAAACATTTGTAAAGTGAAATAAAGCAAAATTCCACCGCATAAAACAAAAAAAGAATACTGAAACCTAAACCTAGGACAAATAATATCAGCACAAATCTAACATTTCACTTGCTAAGTAGGCATGGTATTACAGTCTTACTAGAAATGCAAAGATAATATTGTCATATTATTTTTAGTACCTGTAATCAGTGAGTATAGTAAGTACATAAATTGTAAAAGATGCATAATAAAAAAAAATAAAAAAAAAAGTAACTAGTATGATCGAATAGTAATTGACAACTTGTAACTAAAAATAAAAAGTTTCATCTTTAAAATGCCTCAGGAATTATGTCTCAGACAATCAATCAAGAATTGCAAATAAAGGTTTGGAAGGAGACAGCAACAAATCAAATGCTTGGACCTATCATCAATTGTATTGTGGAGCCTGGCCTGCCCTGAATGTACTCATATACCAGCTTGTTGATTATGTGGTTATGTGGCAAGGAAAATCATTACAGTAAAGTCTAGAATCAAATTTCCAGGATTAACAACAGAAAATTTACACAGTCACAGCTCACGAGTGTAGTAACATTGTCGTATAGTACTTCAAATGATGCTCACCTAAAAGCAAAAGCAAACAGAAGAAGAAATATTGGCCCTGCAGATTTACACTGCATAAAGAAGAAGAGTAAAAAAGAAAAATCATGACATCTAGGTTCAGAAAAAATATATCTTGCTGGAAGTGAAAGTAAAAAATTGAAAATATGAGAAAAAGAAACAAACCATTGTAGCAAATGTTACAGATATCGAAACAAGTGAAGCATTGCTCAGGTTGATATCCAATGCAGTTGCAAGAGAAGTTGGTACAACTGCATAACAAAAAAGCCCATCAATATGATTAGGCAGTAAAACAAAAGTAAAATAGGAATTAAAAAAAAACTATACAGGCTTTGATCATCAACGATAAGATAGGACCCAAAAAGTTGGTTCTCAACACCGACAATTTAAACTTGGCATACCACGAAAGGCTCCGCAGACATGGAGAAAGCGTATACCAAGATTAACGCTTTATCAAATTACCCTTTCCCAATAGCACATAATTGAAAATGAACTCATTTGCAAGATTATATTAAATACTTCAAAATTTTTCATTTAGCTATGCCAACAAAAGAAGATGATTATTCATTATGTTTTGTTTCTTTCAACCTTTCTTCTATAAGATAATCAAAACATTAGTTCAATCTCTTACAACAATTTTTGCTGGGAATCTAATTCCTTATTTTGATACTGAGATATCAGTGCATGAGGGTGGACTGCAATCGACTAAGTAAAGCATGGCTGCCTCGTCAGTTATGCTTGTACATGAGTAAACTTGGTCCCACGTAGTCTATTTGTGATATCAAGTAGTGTTTGAATATATTCAGGGTGGAACATATGTACTGTACCTTTATTGAAGTTGCAGTATTTAGGTCTAAGGTGATGTTCTTAGGGTTATCTAAACACCGTACCAGAGCTTGATGATCAAGACAGGGACAACATGAAGATCTCGAATTTGTGTCAATGACACAAGTTTTTCAAACTCAATTAGATGCAATCCTATATTTTGAATTTGTTCTCCACTACTTTTTTAAAAGATATTAGATCCTTTACTTGTTTGAAGAAATGTCTATGTTAAAGATTAATTCAGCAAAAGCACCATAACTGAATTTACAAACAAAACTAAGAATGAAATTTAGATGCCAAAATGCGGAACTATCAGGAGCTACAAGATTGAGTAACATCCTTTAAAATACTAAGGAATACCAAATCAAGAAAGTCAAATTACCAAAATACGATTGACAAGGAATAATTAAGAACTTAAAAGGTTCCTTGAAGTCCGTAGCTCTAGAAGATAGGGTGATCCTATTAAACTCAATTTATTATCTATCACAGAATATTGGATGATTTTTTTATTGCTTTTCCTTTTCCCCTTTTTTCCCCTTTTTTTTCCTTTTCTTGTGTGTGCGTGCGCTTTACTTTTTGTTATTAATCATATTGGAGAATATAAGAGATGGTTCCTGAGGAAAGAAACGATAGAAGACTGAAGAGGATATAGCCCAATGCAATAAGGGAGAACCATAACACCAGTGAAATGGGTTAGGAGAACTTGCAGAAAACCATGGTAGTCATTCAAAATTAACAACTAGCATATAAATCATCACTAGTTAATCAAATGATACTCCAGTGAAGATCACCCACACCTAACAACCACGAACAACTAAGAAGCAACTGGTCCTAGGAAAACAAATCTAATCAAAACGATGATGAAATCAGTTGGATAATGGTTTAAATTCCCATCAGGCAAGTGATATCTGGGATTTCCACAAAATACACAGAACCTCCTCTTAAAGAAGCTAGCGTCTGCAAAAGTGAGGATAGACAGCTGACCATAAGATATAAGAAGCTCAATCTACAGTATAAGAAAAATAGTGATGGAGATCACAAAGAGAAGAGGGAAGTCCTTGGGAATGTCTTATGCTCATTATGAAACCTTTCAGAACTTCAGGTTTCAAGTTAACCCCATGCATCCATCTCAGTTTAGGAAAGGATTGCTAAAGCAGTTTTCATAATTAGGGTAGAGAATTTTGAACCAAATGATAAGAAGACCCTTATCAGGAAAGATTAATAGTTTCCAAGTCATTGTGGATAAGAACAACAATACACTAATACATTGCAAATATGGCGATGACAACATATGACTTAGCTATATCTAGAAAATGGAGAAGGTTCTTTAGAAACAGAACCTTAGATTTTCTATTGTAATATAACTAGCATATTGAAGTAAAGTAACACAGCCCATGCGAGGCCCTGTCTTTTTCAATTCGTTCTATAGGATGCTTCATATTTTTGTTCTGTAGAAAGCATATCAAGTTATTAGGTCATAGTCATATACATATGCAACGAATTATCTTGGGGACTATTAATTTATCATCTAAAACATACAAATAACTATAATCACAATGAAAATCAAAGTCTACCACGAATAAATCGCATCCTATTTCATTGTGATGAAAAAAAAATACATATAAAAAGAAAGGATAGGTTATAGAAAATGCAACTACCTACAATGAAGTAATCCCTCCAAGACATCACCTTGCTGCTATCTGACCCCTTCGACTGAAACCAAATAATAATATTTGACAGAGCAGCTTGCATTGTAAAGTGGATAGTATTCATCAACAACGGAGCTGGAAAATTTCCCATGTGATGCCCCAACAATATCTTATTATACCTAAAATCATAAACATCTAAAAATAAAACATTTATTTAAGAAAGTAATTCCCTATCAAAAGCAAGCTAGATCCAAGCATACTCACAGTGTCAAGCAAGTGCTGAAGGTGTACCAAACCAGTATAAAAAACAAGATCTTGATCACATTAGCCACAGAAACCGAACTCCTCGCCGATTGCTTCAGCGCTTCCAGCTTCTCAACCATTCCATTCTCGACATCAAACGCAGCATCCACTTTGAGCTGATGAAAGCCACCCAATCTCTGCCCCTCAGACTCACCGACGCCTGTTTCTGAACCGGCAGCGTCTCCCCGTAACAGCGGGAGTTCAAAATCCTCAGATTCATCGGCGGTGCTATTCCTGCGAGACCCTGGCAATGAGCGGACGATCCCCTCCTCATCACACCACCGAGAGAAGGAAGGCTCTCGACGGAGAACGGGGCTGTGCTCGCCGGTGTCGGCGACGGCAATAGCTTCGTCTCCTTCGTCTACTGAGCCCGGGTCCTTCACCTCCATCGAGTAGAGACTGAGCGAGGGGTTTGGGATTGGATTGAGATTTGAAGACAAGTGTTCGATCTCTCGGGAAAATCGAAGAAAGAAAGATACGGAGAAGTAGGTGTCCTCTTTTTGGCCCTTTTTTGGTTTATTAGTATGATTCAAAAATCCCAACTTTGATCGGCTTGTGGTACTAGAGGAGATTTTTACAAGACTCTGACCGGTCTTTGTTTTCAAAAATTAATCTAATTTATTCCTGGATAAATTCTTTTGAGTGTGATAATTATAAGACTTATCCACTTTATCGTGATTTGTAACCCAAAACACTAATAACTTCGGGGTGAGTTGTCACTTGTCACCCGTCCTTATTTTTATTGTAATTGGTTAGTATAAATTTTTACTGGTAACGTGATCACGGGATATTGAATTTACAGAGGCCCGTTATTTTTTTTATTACAAAAGTGATAAGTGCTGCCTCACAAAAAATGTCAAAGGATAAATATGTGCATGATACATCAGTTATAGTGGCTCAACTGGAGATCTATTATAAGGGCTAATTAACACATGAAACAATTAGAGTCTGTCACATGTACCCAAGATGATTTCTCAATAACAATAACCCCACAATAGTAAACCTCTCATATCTTTTAACATTGAAAAGGTAGAAAATACAACTCCTTTCAAAAGACACTGTGAACAGTGGATGAAACAATACTTATACAATATTTCTACCTTATATGCCTTATATTTATACAGTACTATAACATAAGAGATTTGATCTTGCACCACTCACTCACTATTTTTAGTGACTTCTATTGAGACTATTTAATGGTTATAGAGGTATAATTTTTTTTTTGTATTTGTAATTTCAGGTAAGCAAGTTTTTTATTTTTTTAATTTATGTGTTTTATAATTCATTATGAGGTAAATAATTAGACCTCGTGGCCCATGCTTTGGAATTGCTGGTGGCCGTCCCCGTCGTAGAATGAGCGGGTGATTATATATGAATGTATTTATTTGTTAAACATTTAGTTAATTATATTTATTTGAATATGAGGCTGTTTGCTTTGGCTTGGAAGAGGGAAAATTAGTTTTTAAAGTTTTTTTTTTAAATTAAATTTGAGCAAACATTTGGGAAGCGTAGAGATTTGAACTGTATGACTTTGAGATAACAACCTCCATTTATTGTTAATTAATTAATTAATTAATTTTTGGTGTTTGTGGAACTCTTCTCTCATTTTGAACATAATTTAATTTAGCATTTAGGATTGACAAAGTGCAAATAATTAATCTCTTATAAGCTCTATTATTATATCACATCTTTTTTTATTTTATTTTATTTTTTATTTTTATTTTTAATAAAAATAGATAAATTATTAATTTATTAAAATAAAAAAACAACTAGTGTAGATTACTAGACACCACCTCTTCTTCTATTACTATAAAATTACCTTATCATCTTTAATGTTTTTTACATACCTTCTACTTTTTGATGTTGCGTGACTTAAGTATAATCTTGACTCTTGTACTTATACTCACTTTCTTTTATTATAGTTGGAAATTGGCGCACTATTTTAAAAAACCTATAAAAATATTTTAATCATTAAAATCCATAAGATATATTAGTTTGAAAAATCTTATGGGAACTTTTTATCTTTCAATACCCTAAGCATAAGGTATGAAAAAAATGGCATTCATAAACATACTCTATAAAAACTAAAAAACCCTTTAATTAGTTATATATCTCATTATTTAATAAATATAAAATATTCAATGAATATAAATAGCTTTCATAACCAAACTGTATGATTATAATCAGCACTTTTCATCTAAAAAAATTTATTAGATCTCAACTAAATTTCTAACCCAATTAATTGTAAAATCACAATTAACATGCTTTCAGAACAAACTTTAGCAATAAAATCATTTTTCAACTAATTGAGAACTATAAACTACATAATTAATATTCACCATCAAAACTTAAAGAAATTCTTTGTTTAATTAGTCAATTTTTTTGTAAATCCACCTTACTTTTTATTATTTTTTTAAAATTTTCTCTATAAAAATAGTTGAATTGGAAAATAGGAATATAGTTTAATACAGATTAATCCCTCTATTTGAAAAATTACTTCAAAACTTTCCATACCATTGTCACCATAAAATTTTGGATTTAAAAAACTAGGATTATTCTTAATATCACTTGTAGCTTTGGATTGAAAAACCTGTTTATATTCATATAAAAAAGGCGTTGGTCGTCTATTATTAAAAAAAAATTTTTACAAGTGAAGTTTTTGTCAACCATTAGATAGCCCAATGGTATGACACCAAAGTATAAGGAGGTCATGGGTTCAAATCCCCCCGACAGTACTGGTCATCGTACTGTTCATATACTGTTCACCGGGATTCTAATATTATTTTCATACTGTACATACACTGTACATCTGGGTTCCAGTATTGTTTGATACTATTTATATTCATATAAAAAGGGCGCTTGATGTTTATTATTCAAAAAAATTGAAAATGCTTAAACTATACTTTAGAGGAGAAATGAAATTAATGGCGAAACTCAAAAATCTATATATTTTGAAAATAATATATTTTATTTTATAATGTGGTCAAGTCATCCTAATGTTGATTCTTCATGAAATCAAGAAAAATATCTATGTTTAAAAGCAGGAGAAAAAAAGAAGGAGAGAACAAGCTTGAGATGAGAAAATTGGAACTGATTCTTATTTCAATTGAATTGAATGTTTACAGTTATCAGTAGTTTATATAGAAACAATAATATAACAACCTTGACGTGGCTCATTATAAAATGTAAACCAATAACTAATGTAATTAAAGCTGAGCTGGTTACTGAGTCATCTACAACCAACTAATTTGACTAAAATTCAACTAGAGCTGCATTCCTCATTCACAAATTAACAAAGAGGGCTTCAGTGAGATTCAGCATCAGCTTTGGACTTCCATTTTTGGACCTTTCTCAGACATCAATTTTCAGCATTTGAACTTCACCTTCATCTCTAACATCCTAATCACACATTTTTTATTATTATACGTCAATCATGTATTGAAAAAAAAATCTATATCTTAATCTCCAACACGAGAGTCTAGTGTTTTAATTGTTTAGCATCATATATACAACGGCAAATAGTATACTATTTTTTAAAAATATAATTAAGAAAAAATAAAAAAAATGCGATCACATCCCAAATGTTGCGAGATGGATAATATATAATTTATAGTTTCCATTATAGCATTTTGATTACTAGAAAGTCTAGAATGCACATTCTCATCTTTTAATATTCCTCATGAGTGGAGCATCCACTAGCGCTTATCACTGAAGAACCTTTGTTTGCAAATCAGAATAACATCCTTTAAAGCATAAAAGGCAAGAACAAAAAGAAAAGGTAAATTGATTCTTTCTCACCCTGAAAATTAAAGAACAAAACTTAGAGCATATAAAACTAGGCAAGTTCCAAGTGAAATAAGTAAATAATATCATTGTGTCCACTTCCATTATTACATTGAAAGAATGAGTGGCTACTATTACCCTGACCTTAGTTTCACTTGTCTCGCTTATGTTAGAGATCCTGGTTTTCGCTCTCAGAACAATAGCTATGATGATGAACATACTCGTGTACCTTTGTCGATATACCCATCAAGGCCGGTGTGTTGAGTTTTTCCTTTAGCTAGCCTCATTTTTACTGTTCAAGCTTGTTTGAACTCATCTATTTGAGTTTTTTTAATTTAATTTATCATTATGTTTGCTTAAATTTTATGAAAATATTACTTTATAATCGTCTAAGAGATGTGTATAAGTATAATATATAGGTACCAAATTATTATGTGATAAAATAGCATTTCATTTTTCTTAATATTTATTAGAGATCAGGAGTTTGAATTTTACTTATGACTTGTCTATAATTCTACATATATATATAGTTTGATTAAAAAAATAGTGTGTTTATTTTAGAAAATATGAAAAAATTATTATTTGTATTTTTTCTACATAACGTTAGAGATAATAAATTTGTTTTTTTAAAATAATTTTTATTTTGTGAACCGTTCGTTACCTTTTGATTCCAAGCATAGGATAGTTATTTTTAACTAATTTGAACAAATCACTCCAAATTAACATTTACATATTATTATATTATTATGCCTCAGTCACGTGGTTCGTTTGATTCCAAGCATAGGATAGTTATTTTTAACTAATTTGAACAAATCACTCCAAATTAACATTTACATATTATTATATTATTATGCCTCAGTCACGTGGTTGAAAGAGTTGAACCCTTTTCTATTCATAAAAAAGGGGCGCTTCAACCCTTTTTAATGAATAATAGGACAATGCGCCCGTTGAACCCTTTTTAATTTGAATAATAGGCGACAAGCGCCTTTTTTATATGAATACAAACAGTACTAGAACCCGGATGTACAGTATAAGAATAATATAAGAATCCCGGGTGAACAGTATATAAACAGATACGGCGAATCAGATCTGTCGGGGAGGGATTTGAACCCATGACCTCCCCGTTATACTTTTTGGTGTCATACCATTGGGCTATCCAATGGTTGATTTCTTCAATGGAATCAAGTCCTATTCAAGTACTATTATATTAAAAAAATCAATAAATAATTTTACATATGGTATATTGCATTCAGCAGGAAGACATGTTTTCTCCATGGAGGCTTTTTGAAGAACGGGTCAGAACTGGACCTTATAATTTATCCCGGTATTAACTAAACACGTCTTTTCAGTTTTCACACAAAAGCTAAATTATGACATATTTGATGTTTTTAACTCAAATTATTCTTTTTATAACTCAAAATACTTATTCACAATATTTTGATTTACATGCAGTTTCCCTTCACAACCATTTTCTCCAGTAAGAATACTAGTCTATGACAACACAAATGAAAGAGTAAACCCAAGGCTAAGACAATTCATCCAAGACTCACCTCCACACATCCAAGGAGAATGGCATCTCCCCAGCTCTACTCAAGAATCTGGCTTAACAAATGAAGAATTCAAGAAGGCCATGAAGAAGGTAAGAAAACAAGTCTACAACCCTCCTTACCCAAGGAAAAAGGCATGGAAAAGAAGTCTTTTTAACAACAAGACCAGCAGTAATACTACTAACAATAACAGTGGAGATGAAGAAAAAGATGAAGGTAAAACTACTTGTGTTATTTGCTTGGAGTCCTTTGAGCCAAATGAACAAGTTTTAGTGACCCCATGCAACCATATGTTCCACCATGACTGCTTTGTTCCTTGGTTGAAGAGCCAAGGCAAGTGTCCTATTTGTAGGTTCTCACTTTGTGAGGGGAAAGACATGGCATTGGCTCTTAGCAGTAACAATAGTAGTGCTGTTAATAATGATCTCAATGATTTGGCTGCGGACCTTGCTGCACTTATAAGAGCTATGGAAGAGGCTTTCAATTGGGTCAACCTTCGTCGCTCTGTCTGACTTATATATATTTGGTTCTCATTTGCTCATTATGTACTTATGAATATCTTCAGAAATATCAACTGTATTTGTGTATCTTTTTTTATTTTTTTCCCTACTTTTGTAAGATAATATGGGCTGTCAAATATTAATTTTCAGTTCATTTTCTAGGTTTTGGCTCATGATCAGTGTTTTATATATGAACCACCAACTCTAAATTAGTCTAAAGGCGATGTGAGCCTTATAAAAGAGTTGATCTTCGTCAATAATTAGTGTTTTTGTATATTTATAGGATTCAAACTTAAAACCATTTGTTTTTAGACTATTGAAGTTTACGTCAATCTTTGTGGGTAATATATATACTATGTTATCATATATATATATATAATTTTTTTTTAATGTGGATAAACATAGACATCATGAAAGATAGTAAGTAGTACCCTAATTATCTAAATATGTCTTAAAAATAAAAAAAATTATTACATATTACTAAGTGAGAGATCGAAAAATCAATTTTCTCTTACAACATTAATTGAGGTGAGTAATCATACTGTTAGTGTCACCGCTTTTTTTCACACAATCAAAATAAATCATCTGTTGCTCCTTGTGATGTTGATGTATAGTTTGATCTAGTTGAGATATGGTTTTATTTTTCTTTTGTCAAAGGTTGTAATCTTTTCATTTTTTTGGTGAATCTAATATTTATTTATTTTAGATTCTAATTCTCTATTTTGTATCTCATTTTTTATTTCAATAAATTGTGGGTTATCAATTCTAATAAAAAAATTACTCTAATCAAGATAATATATTCATTCCAAATTAAACTATTCATAATTGAAAATAAAAAATATTTTTATTAAAAAAAAATACACAAAGGAAAAAATAAATATTAAATTAAAATCAAATAACATGAAATGTGAAAATTCCTCCAAAATATTAAAATAGAATTGCAAGAAAGACCCTAACATTCTTAAAAAATAAAAATGATAAACGAGTGACTCACAATACTCGTGCGTTGTACTAGTTGTAGACGTGAACAAAGAACACAAGCACTGAAGCACCGCCCCGCTGCCACGTCACTTTCTCTTCCCCAAATCCACAACCAAAACCCTTCGTCCCTCTCGCCTCTCCCGCCCGTTCTCTCCCCCCAAATCCTCCACCATTTCTAGGGTTTCTCCAATCCGACGCCATGAACGTCTTCCGCCTCGCCGGCGACATGACCCATCTCATCAGCATCCTCATCCTTCTCCTAAAGATATACGCCACCAGATCCTGCTCTGGTACTTGCTCTAGGGTTACCATTTTTTAATAATTTCCTCTTTTTTTTTTTGTGAGGAATTTTTGCGTGATTTTTTTGTTTGGATGGAAGGGATTTCGTTGAAGACGCAGGAGCTGTATGTGATTGTTTTCGTAGCGCGGTACTTGGATCTGTTTACGAGTTTCATCTCGATCTACAACAGCGTGATGAAGGTGGTGTTTGTTACCTGTTCGATCGGCATTGTTTGGTGCATGCGTTTTCATCCACTGGTTCGGAGGACCTATGACAAGGAGCAGGATACGTTTCGGCACTACTTCCTCGTTGCGGCGAGCTTTGTCCTCGCGCTGCTTTTTCACGATAGTTTTACCGTCAGGGAGGTATTATATTGATTCTAATTTTGTTATTTTAATCTTTATGAATATAATGTGGATAAAGATCTCTGCTTTGTGAGTTTGTGCTTTGGAAGGAGTTTGATACTCCATCTGAAGGCTTGATTCTGAAAATCTATGATTATATTATGTAGAAAGATGTTTCGAAGCTAGCTTCTTTGCTGGTGATTAAGCAAAGTCACTTAAAATTGTAAAATTGACCGTTTCATATCAGTATTATGGTCCTCTAAAAGGCAGAAGAAGTCATTTTGAAGCATGGCATTATGCAGCTTTTTCATGTCAATGGGGAGCTTATCCTTTGTCTTTTGAATTAGAGAACTATGGGTGCTGATTTTGAATTTGGGTTTCTTATGAGCATATCTGTTACCACATATCAAGTGGTTTTCTATTCACCATTGAGAGACATCTTTATGCTTTTGGTTGTGATAGTATATGTGAATGGTTGAGAGGTGTCCTGGAATTCTGAAGATCTATTTATGCATGACTAATTACATACTGAGTTGATGAGTTACGGTTTGCTTTGAAGTAACAAACCGCGGAGTTCTGACATACCCATTTTTTATCTTTGAGAAATGTGTGGGGGTATGTCTTTAGAAATACAGTTTAACTGTGATTTGATTTTTTGTTTTTGATTATATGAAGCTTTTTTTTTTCCATCTGCTCCATCAATAATTTGCAAATGAAACCTTAACTATTTACCTAATGGTGTATTATTGTCATCATTACAGGTATTTTGGGCATTTTCCATATATTTGGAGGCTGTTGCAATCCTTCCTCAATTAGTTTTGCTACAGAGAAGTGGAAACGTGGACAACTTGACTGGACAATATGTTTTCTTTCTCGGGTATAGCTTCAATACTGACAGAAGTGACTTTTCCATTTTCCTGCTCAGTGCTTTGTTTAGCTGCACTAAGTGAAAAATTCTGAATCCATACTTCAGAAGATAAAAATATTTCCACATTGGCCATATTGGTGAGAAATATAATTTCAACATCTGAGCATCAATAGAAAGTAAAGTTGATGTTAAATTTCTGACTGTTATCTTGACCACTGTCCAGGTGCCATTCTTCTCGGGATGGATTATAATTCTTCTGAATTAGGTATTTTTAGCCATACGTAGGGGTTGGGTTTAGATCTATTACTTTTTAATGTTAAATTTAAACAGATTCCTTCTTAAATTGGAATTTATTGTAATTCCTACTTCAAATATGATTTTTGGTCACTTCACCCTTTCTTGCTTGGGTTATGCCGCAAGTTTAATTGTAAGTCAAATGATGTAATATATTAGATGGAAAATGTATTCTGGTCAATTAAGGTAGAGGTTTAGATAGGGATACCAAACCAAAGATGAGCAACCATTCCTCTTTGAGGTGAGGTAAATAAGATAAGTTACAAAAGTGCAAGCTCAAATTCTATTAGTTTTGCTTTTTGTGATTTTCGCCTCAAAACTTGGAAACCTGGACTTGATCTATATTTAAAGATGGTTAAAATGGAATTTGTATATTTTGAAGATATTTGCATGTGTATCACTTGAATATAGAATAGCAAAATGAATCAGTTGTAATGCAATAATTATCAGAAGTCTAAGTGGTTCTCCAACTTACTTATCTTGATTTATACATCTTGATACTTATACTAAATTTTTATTTGATTTTTGACCTCTATCATGTATTTTTTTGATGATATGCTAGTCATAACTGTCAATGAAAAAGTGAAAATTTTTCTCAGCAATAACAAGGGTCAAGAATTTATTTAATGGACTTAATGAAGAAAGATGGAGTGCCAGATTTTAATCTCTCTATTTTGAAGAGAAAAAGGAATTTACATTAGTAGCATAGGATTGCCATTGATACCATGCTAGTTATAATGATTTCACTTCATAAGAAAAATATAATTTTACAAAATTGCTAAGCGATGGACCGATGGTTTCTTGTGTGAGCGTGTTATGCTTGAAGCTATTTATGGACTTTTCTGCATCAAATTTAAAAAATGAGGCATTTGGCTAAAGACAATTTGGAGTAGATTTTGAAAGGATTCTAAGCATTTGGGTAGCAGCCAAGTATGTGAATTTTGATTATGACAATGACAGGTTCACTTAGTCCTAGATTTCTGAACTTTAGAAGATCGCCAATGGGCCCTGAATATTATGAAAGGAATTTCTACAACTTGCCTGGTGGAGATTTTGCTGTTGAAAAAAACAAGTTTATTTGCCCGGGTGATCCCTAACTTTAGCAGATGACTAATATACTAAATTATGAGGAGCTGCCTGTTACAGGATTTTCAGGGTGGAAACCAAAGCTGAACCTCATGGCACAATTTGTGTTCCTCCTGTCCAATAAAAGATAATGCCATGTAGTTTCTACCACTATAACAATTGATTGGTGGCAAGCAAACTGATATTGGTGGAATTTCTATGCCTAACAGTGAATCTCCCATAGATGTTATGATCCCTAAAACCACGGCACTGCCATGTGTACTTCAATCAGGCTTGTTTTCCAATTGTGTCTCACTTTGGTGCGTGGAGGTTTTCATAGCTAGTTGGACTAAGGAGAATGTTAATGGGTAAAAGGATAGCAATGCTAAGTTTCACATTGGACAATTGGTTAATCTTTGAAAAATTTTGCTTTGTCCCTGATATTCAGTTGCATTTGTTGACTGGAGATTGTTTAAATAAAGCTGGACTTGGTATGATTAATCTGTTATTACTAAGCATGGAAGTTTTATGAAAAGCCTGATCTAGTAATGGATTGGCCAATTCGCAACATTTAAAACTTAAATTAATGAAACTTTCTTTTTTATCTATTATATATTGGGTTGTCATGGTCAATTGGAGCATATTGATTATCATAAAAAATTTCATCCTTATCCTTCCTAGAGAAAGCTTAGATAGAGGTTGTAAATCACAATCCTCACCAGACTTTCATCTGTTCATTGAAGCATTGTGCATGTATTTAGTTGTATTCTTGATCTGAATTTGCAAACTCATTTTCAATTAATGTTGCAAAAACTTGTTCAGACTTTCTTAATCTTTATTTTTTTTGTTTGGCTTTACCATAAAACAGGGCCTATCGAGCATTTTATATCCTTAACTGGATTTATCGCTACTTTACAGAAAAGCATTACAGTTGGTGGATTTGTAAGTCACTCTAGCTGTAAACACTAATATGATTTCATGTTATTTATAACCTGACAAAAGTACGCAAATTCTCTGTTTTGCTCACCAGCATGGATCGCTGGTTTTGTCCAAACAGCTCTCTATGCAGACTTCTTCTATTACTACTTTATCAGGTAATAACCTTCTTTCATGCTTCACGTTGATGGCATTTGTCAAAGCGATAACCTTGTATATGCTTTTTTTGTTTCAGCTGGAAAAACAATTCAAAGCTTCAGCTACCCGCTTGAATTGGATGATGCTCAAAGTTTCTACTTTTCAAAAGAAATAAAATAGATTAGCTCATTTTGCCTGTTGTGAAGATGGAAGATTTGACACTGGAGAAAAACTTGAGAAGCAGAATTTGGAGAAAAATTGTTAAAAGTTGCTTGGTCTTGTTCCATAGGAAATCAAGGGAAGCAGGTTGTGTTCAGACACAGAGTTTCCATATAATTTATTAAAAGTTAATTTGTTCGCAATTCTAACCATAGTTTGGTTTTGAAGTCATGTAAACTGCACTTGCAACTACTTACATCTTCATGTATTATTATTTGTTAAAAAATTGAATTGGACTGTCGTAACACGTGCATGATTCTCATGGTGGCCTCTGTGATGTATCAGGCTTTCCTTTTGTTGTTACCTTCATTAAAACTTAGAAAAATTGGGGAGGGAAAAAATCCTGAAAAGTGATTACTGGTTGGCACACACATCCAAGAAGAACGAATTCAACTTGACATTGTTATCAATGGAGCTGTCCAGCATGATCCTGTCTTCTTGTGTGCATATGAAATAGGGAAAAGTATTTTCTTTCATTACTTTTTGTGCTGGCCCTGCAGGTTTATCTCAAGAAGTTACTGCCAAAAACTTCAGGACTTGTTTTTGTGTTGCTTTTGTAGCTTTTGACAATTTAAAAAAGCTGGAAACCTAAAAACTGAAGGGCAAAAAAACATGCTTACCACCCAAAAGCTTGGTAAAGAAAAATCAACATTCTAAGCTTTTAATTATTGGCTTTTGAAATCAGACCAAGCCTTTCAACGACGTTTTACACACCTCCAAGCATCATTATGTCACTATAATTTGGTGTGAACACCCAAACGAAACGTGCAGATTGACCATCTTTAAAAATTCCATGAGCGTGCTTTTTAGATCAGTTTTTTTGTATAAAAAAACACCATTTCAATGCATGGCTCTTAATCCAACCAAGACATCTTGATATCTGCAATGGCGAAGAAAGTCCATCTTTAGTCTTAGTACAATATGATTATTTTGATCTTTGAAAATGAACTCTCTACTAAAGGGGACTTAAGTCAGATTTTTAAGAAATCCCTGACTCGCAAATCTCAACACTCCAAGCATTAACTGCAAAACATCGAACTCAGAAATGTCGCCCTTTCTCATGTCAAGAAGTCAGCCAGCTTATGCATTTTCATTAAAAGAATGAATTCAAAGAAATGGTCTCTGGAAATTTCTGACAGTCTAAACTATTGGTTCCAGAAAGGAGAAGAATGTACATTCATTGATTTCTTTTCTTCAACAACCCTTCAACCCTTTTTTTTCCTCCCAAGAAAGAAAGCAATTTAATCAACAAATGCTGAAAGAAACAAGATAAAACTAACCCACTAAAATATCAAAACAAGCAATAGTGATGACAAATAGTAATCAATAGAAGGAATAGAACTCTAAACCTGGGAAGGCATCCTTTGAAACCAGTACTACTTTGCAGGTTAATATGCCAATTCCTTTAGACATGCTGTATTACACTCTGAGATCCTCCTGCACAAGAGTTCAATGGAATGCCGAAAAGAGCTCCTCTCTTGCTGGTTCATCGTCCCCTTATCATTAAGAATTACATCCCTGAACTAGCATTAAAAAATGCACGGCACCTACTCTCTGATTAACAAAATTATCACATGAGGCTCCAATTCTATGTATGCACAAGGCATCCATCATCTTCGTGGGAAAATCTCACAGGGGAGCTGAAAGTGCAACCAGATTGGGTTCTTGCACAAAAATGAATTATGCCTTTATTTCGGCAGAAAAGGATGGCTCTGCATTTGTCTCGGAAGAAGGAGATGGCTCGGAAGCTTCTGCAAGAGCTTGGAGCATGTTTATGACATCGGCAGTGTCATCCAGATAATACTTGGCTTTGCTCGGCTTCTGCCCGACAGTGCAAGCGTACACTGATGTATTAGCAGCAACCATATCCTTGTCCACAATCCGAGTAATGCCTTCAAACATGTCCTCGTCAGATCTGTCATCACCAATGCATAGAAGAAAGTCCGCTTTTCTCCCATTGTCACACATTGATGACAGTATCTTCTCAGAAACTATGCCTTTGCTAACACCCTGTAAGTGCATGGGAACAGATAAAATAAACAATCACATTAAGGGGGTGTTAGATATTAATGATTGCAATCAATCCGTAAAACCGCCCAAAACTAGTGAAGGAACATAAGCTTATCAAAAGAATTCTCATGCAATGCTATTAGGTTGTTGTCCAAGTAAACTCTGCCTAAGTATCAGCTGATGAACCCCCAAAATCATTGTCTAGAAGTTCAAGTAAAATAGTAGAAACATAATTCATATAAGAGGAAGCAAAATAACTGTAGAAATAAAACACACCTGGGGTTTCACTTCCACAATAAATTGGCCTCTCTTAACAGCAACTGGCTCATTGGCCAGCACATTTTCCAAATGATCCAACATCTCCTTTGCCTGTGAAGAACCGAAGTCTGGGTCAGCATCCTGATGGTGCCATACCAAAGCACTTTCTTTAGCCTCAAGAAATGATCCATCAGTGGTTTCTGCATACAATTTCATCACTGGCTGGGCCATCTGTATCCATCCAAAATCAGTGTCATGTCCGTAAGTTTCCCAGTCTTCCTCCCCATTCCACCTGCGAGTTTGCAGCATAACACAAGGTGTAATCAGAAGCTCTTTTTAATGGGAGTAAACCCGTCAACTTTGACAGTGAAGAAGCAAGCATTGTACACCACAATTGATACCAGTTGGAAAACTTCATAGTTAGCACACTTATAATCCATTTCACAAACAATCTATAACTGCATTTCTGCAAACCAATATTATATGATGGTCGTCCTCCAAGTAATAGTGCCAAAACTTGATCAGTTATAAAATGGCCGGGGTATCTTACTATCTTATTAAATGACAATTTTGAATAGCATTAAATGTTTTCCATGTTATCGAAGTATCATATCAGGCAAAATTTGCATTGTTTTCCAATTTGTTCGCTTTCTTCAACTTCCATCTGGGCGGACTGTGAACAAACTATACCAAGATTCCGTCATAATTATGTTTGCATAGCCACTAGAAACACTGACAACTGACGCACATGAGGATTCTTTTTTCTAATTTAAAGGGCTAGGGCATATGAAGACAAATGCATTGAATTATTTTGAGTAGAATAGAAGATGAAATTGCCCAGAAAAAAAGAAAAATGCATACCTCATGAAGTAACCATGCTCGGCTGCGATACCAAGCTTTTTGCATGGCAAAAACCATTTTCCCAAGCAGTCTCTCCCTCTCCCACTGACAATGAACACAATATTCTTGCTATCTGCACAAAGAGCATTAATAATCGAAATAACTTCAGCATTAGGCGTCTTGTTAATAGATGTTTGGGGCATCACTGTGCCATCATAGTCCAAAAATATTGCCCTGCTCTTAGCTTTCGCATAGTCTGAAACAATTGAGTCCACATTGAGCTTCCTGAAATTCGGATCAAGAGCCACTACCCTAAATCCAAATCCAAGACCAATCCCCCAAGACCTCCTCTTCAAATGGTCCCTGCAAGTCCTCTCCATATCCTGCATGAAACTCCGAGACCAGTATCCAACATCATGGGTGCTGACATATCTGTAGTGCTTCTCGTGCCGCAACTGCTTCTCTGCTTCTGACATTGAAATCGCCTCATTCATGGCCTCAGCTGTGGCCTCAGCATTCCATGGATTGATCCTTATCGCGCCACTTAGTGATGGAGAGCACCCAATGAACTCTGATAACACTAGCATGCTCTTCTTCATGCACTGTGGCTCTGACCCTGGCATCCCTTGCCTGCAGACAATGTACTCATAAGGAATCAGATTCATCCCATCTCTCACTGCAGTGACAACAACACACTCAGCAATCAAATAGTATGCAATCCGTTCACTCAGAGACACTGTACGATTAACATACACCACAGGGCTATAACCATCACAACCAAATTGGCCATTAACTCTCTTGCAGGTCTCCTCAATCTCAGCCTGGATCTCTTCCAAGTCCCTGCCTTTGCCCCTCGCTGGATTCGCAATCTGAACAAGAACTGCCTTCCCCTGCCATTCAGGATGAAGCTTCAACATCTGCTCGAAAGCCAAGAACTTGAGATCAATCCCTTTGAAAATATCCATATCATCAACACCAAGAAGCACAGTCTTCCCCTCAAACTGCTTCCTTAACTCGTCAACCCGGACCTCGCCATCAGAGAACGAGAGAGCCGATTGAAGCTGCCCCATATGAACACCAACAGGCATGATCTTGATCCCGACCGTGCGGCCAAAGTAGTCCAGGCCTACATATCCTCGCCGAGACTGGTACTCAAGACCGAGCATCCGGGAGCAGCAGGACAAGAAATGGCGCGCATAATCAAAGGTATGGAACCCAATAAGATCACAACTGAGAAGGGACCGCAGAATCTCCAAACGAACAGGAAGAGTACGGTAGATCTCAGACGAAGGAAACGGCGAATGGAGGAAGAACCCCATGCGAAGCCGGAGGAACCGGCGACGAAGGAAGGAAGGGAGAGCAAGGAGATGGTAATCGTGTACCCAAACGTAGTCATCCTCGGGGCTGATGATCTCGATGACCTTCTGAGCGAACACCTTGTTGGCGAGCACATAGGCCTCCCAGAGCCCGCGATCAAAGCCGCCAGCCCCCGGCGATGGCAACAGATAGTGAAAGAGAGGCCACAGAAGCTTCTTACAAAACCCATGGTAGAACTTCTCGAGGATATCAGGAGGGAGGAAAGCAGGGAGACATTTGAATCGATCAAGGAGGGTTTGGGAGAGGTCGTCGTGGTCGCGGGGGTCAATGGGGGAGTCGGAGCGGAGGGAGCCGACGTAAAGGACCTCCATGTCGTCGGGGAGGCCATCACGGAGCTGGAGAAGGAGGGACTCTTCGTCCCAGGAAAGGGACCAGCCGCGTCCGTCGGAGCGGCGGCGGGCACGAACAGGAAGCTGATTGGCGACGATGATAATGCGATCCTGGGCGAGGGACGAGGGAGCATCGGAAGAGACGCTGTTAGCGCGGTCCTCATCATCGAGCTCGGAGACAGGGCCAGGGGCCGTCATGACACGGGAGAGGCGGCGTGGGCGGGCGGCCCCGGCGGCGGAGAGGGCGGAGAAGTTCCCAGTGGCGAGATCGACGAGGTTGGTGTAGGATCTGGACATCATGTTGGCTAGGGTTTGAGAGGGAGACGGAGGACATCAATGTTGGGGTTGGGGTTGGGGTTGTGGTTGGGGTTGGGGTTGAGAAGGAGAAGAGATGATGTTGATGATGATGATGATGATGATGATGGATTGGATGGGATGCTTGGGTTCGTTTTTTGGCTTTTTATTGTTGGGGATTTGGAGAGGGTTGGATTTTGTAGACACGTGGAAACAGGGTGTGATGACACGTGTGAAAGGTTTGAACGGGTTATCAGGCATTTGTGCTTTTTCTGGGTCTGAGCCGGAACATCAACCAATTCAAATTTCCAATACCATCATCAATCAAATTGGTTATTTTATTTTATTTGCTTATTAATTATATATATTTTTTTAAAATTATTTAGTATGTAAATTTTTTTGAAATCATCTGAATTATTTAAGAATTTATTATTATTATTATTATTATTATTATTATTATTTTATTTATGAACAACCAATTTCATGTCGGTAGATATATGAAATAGGATGCTTTTCTAGTTTTCACTTTTGATGTAATATTGATATATGTATGTATATATTTATATATATTCTTTTAATGGAAGCTTAAACTTCTTTGATAAATATAAATTGTTAAGAAAAGAAGAAACTTTTGGGAGGCAAATTTTAAAATTTGATATTAGATTTTGTGAAATTCATCATAAGGAAAAGCTAAGAATAAATGAAGAAAATTAATAAGTTTTAGTAACATTAAATATTCTTTAGAAAGTTTTTTTTTAATTACAAGGAATATGAATCCCAAAAATTATTGTTGATATCTATAGATTGTAAATATCTCTATTGTAATGTAGCGTAGGGGAAAAAATATCTGTTTTTATATTTTAAATATTATTTTTTAAAAAAAATTTAATAAATTAAAATTAATAAAGATAGATTTGAATGTTAGAATCCGGAGTTATTAATCATAAGCAATTAAACAACTAGCATTCCTTAGTATTTTATTAGTCCTAATTGGTACAACCCCTTTGACTTCTTTGATAATATCAAGGAAAACAAATTTTGAATAAATTAATATATCAAAATACATTTTTAAAAAATTTAAATGTCTCTAGCATGCTTTTAAATTTAAAATTCAATTTTATCAAAATCTATTTTGCCATATATATTTCTCTTAATAATCCAATCAAAATTCCATCGTTTGTATATTTCTGTGCTAAAACTATTATTGTTATTTAGAAGTATTATTATCATATATATGTCAATTACTTAAATATCTTTTCAATGGCTCTTGCATATATCATTAACAACATTTGTGACCATATAATTGGACACACTCATCATTATGATATATATAATTAAGCTCACTTTGAATATTAGATATGGGTACAAAATTGAGAGGCGTGGTGGAGCTCAATGCTCAATTAACCACCAAGTAGATTGACACGAAGAAGCTTGACAAAAATGGGACAATAATAACACAAGAAGGATGTAGACAAAGTTGAGCAGCAAAAGCTTATTCTATCTGTTTCCTAGTGATGTGGTTGCTAGAAATGGATGGAGGGCGTCAATGGCAATCTTAGTGATGGTAAAATTAAGACAATAACAAGACAACAGTGATGGAGAGTTATTATGCTTGTGTCTGTGTGTGTATATTGATTATTTTCAGATAAAAATTAAAATTCAAAGGGGAAAGAAAATGATAGATTCAGGGGGAGAAAACTAGGATGAATTGTTACTATGACACTAGTTTAGTTGTTATGGTCCTTGATTTTTATGTGAAAAATAGAAAAATGATAATAAAATGTGTGTTTAAAATGATTTGTTCACATTATAAAAAAAATTAAAATAATAAAAATAAAAGAGTAATTTTTAAGTACAGTTATTTTCACTTATTTGTTTTGCACTGGTAATGTTTTCATTCACTGATTGTGGATCGGATGTTTTGAAAAAAAGTGGATAAACACGTACGTTAAAAATAAAAGAAACAAAATTTACAAACGAACTTCCACTAGCTGTGGAATTAAAAATGAACATAACTGGAGGAACAACAGGTCTCTTCCTAACCCAAAAGATACCAAACTACTCCTTCCCGTCGGTCTGATCAACCTCAGGCATGGGGGTGTCCACTACCCCCAGGGACCGAGGTCCAGTAAACTCTAAGCTACGTCTGATAGCCGAGATAGGATCAACAATCTTCGCTTTCACACCATCAGGAACTGCAGAATACCAAGATAGTAACATATAAGCTGTCTTCCTAACAACATCAAAAGGACTGACGATTTATCAGAGAAAGATATAATCATTCCGCGTAGTCCAAATCGACCACACATAAGCTTTAACCAACAAAACCCCAAACATCCTAACCGCTGGTCGTAAGGCCGACCTCCAGGCGCTCCATAATTGAGCCATAGACATAGGCATCTCCACAGGGTCGAAAGAGGCAGACGGAGGGGCGACCACACCTTCTTAGAGAACGGACACCTTAAGAAAAGATGATCCATAAATTCGACGTCAGCATGGCAGAGCACACAAGTGTCAGTCGGCAGCCTATTGCATCAACGCTTGGCAAGATTTTCCAGGGAGAGAATCTTGTTCTTCCGAGCAAAGCCGATTAAAAAAATATTAATCTTCTTTTAGGGCGAGACCTTTCCAAAAAGATGTTAGCCATGGGGCATCTCGAGACCTCCCTCATTCAAAAAGCCCGTAGAAGGACTTGACCGAGAAGGCGCCATTGGCAGTCAAACCCCACATCTTAAGATCGCTATCTCTCATTGTGCTGAAGTTCGATCTAGACCGGATTTGCTAGCAATGGCTCGATCCTGAACGGGCGGCCTCTCCAGTAACCAAGCCAGCTTCCTCACCGTCCCGTGAGGCGTAGTCGATGCAAGAAATTCTTGAGGCCAAGTATTCATAGGCGCAAGGCCATTAAGCCACCTGTCCTTCGGGCCAAGTATTTTTTGTTTCAATAGCCCATTAATTACTTTATTTTATATTGCTTTCATTTCGTCTCTATTAGTTTTTTTTTAAAATAGAAAAAAAAAACTCTAATATAATAAATCTCATAAAACTCAATTTTAAAAATTATTTTTTATTTAAATTATAAATAAGCTATGAGTAGAATCAAACTTTTAATTTTCAAAAAGCTAAAGAAGTGCCAACTACTCTAATAAAAAAATTAAATAAATAAAATAAAGTTTGAACCAACTAACATAATAATTTCAAGCTTTTTATTAAATTATAATAATATATATATATATCCAAATAAAATTGGACTGGTTTTAACCTCATTACCATGTGCTAGCTGTTGCTGTGCAACAGTGGTAAATAAGAGGCCAAAAAGGAAACGAACAGAGAGAGATGATGAGTGGTATGTAAGTATATCAGTATATGTATGTATGGTAATTGTACGTACTAACATAGTAGCATGGGGAAGCTAGCCAAGAAAAATGGAAGCATTGTACACACTTAATTAAGCTAGGCAAACTAGGTATGTGCAAGAGCTTTCATGGTTGGCTATTTGCTCAAGTGGCTGCCCTGGCACGTGGTCCTTGTTAGCCAGCTCACGCCTCTCTCTCTCTCTATATATATATATAGACTTGTTGACTTGACAACCTGCCCAGCTAGCTTCAACTCTTCCACAACCCTGTTTTAAATTCTAACAATGTCTTGGTTGCTCAACATTCATGCATTCATCCATTGTAACCTTTGTCTTTAACCTACTCAATGGATATTTACATAATATATATCTATTAAAATTTTACAATACTATACCATGTAAATTTCTATTGTTATTGTTACTATTGATAATCGGGATAAATATCACTACGGAAATAACGTGACGATTAAAATATTTAATTCACATGCATAAAGTCAGATTCAACACTCATCCCTTACATACGTAATTTTTAACTAAAGAAACAATGATATTATTATCCCGTATATTTTGTTATTATTATATAATTTCTTTTATTAAATTAAATATAGAAAATCGCAAAATTTTGAAATTTAAATATAATTTTTAATGGTGCCTTGTTTTTGTCCATAGATTTTTGAGATTAAATATTTTGGAAAAAAAATGTTATTAAATGAAACCGGAAAGAAAAATTTACAAAACATTTATAAGTTTCGGTAACTATATAGCTCTTCATAATTCTTTTAAAAGCAAATGAGACATGTACATGTATATACATAATCAAGCTTTGAGTTCATGTTTAAATTTTTTATGATAGATATTTTTATAATTTTAAATATTATGTATTAGAGAGTATTATGTAGCAAAACTTAAATTTTCAATTTTTTTTAAATAAAAGGCTAAAACCAAAATGCAAAGAGCCGGGTGTTTAAATCTCATCTAATGGAGAGTTAGTCCAAGTCCTTTTACGTTTGTTATATTTATAAAAATAAATAAACAAATGAATAAATCAAGATGAAATATCAATTACTTGATTACATAAATATATTAAAAAATATTAATAATTTAAAGCACAAACTTAAGGCAAATGTTTATGGCCACTAATCAATATATTTTAAGTAAGAAAAAAAGAGACAAATGATACACATGCATAAACCCGTACTGTTTTAAAAAGTACTTTACCACATTAAAGAAAAAAATTTTTATTAAACCTATCATGTTTATATTATGTTATCTCAATCGTATCAAGTTGATGTCCAATAAATCATTATAACACGTACAAGGTACATATATATATATATATATAAAAGATACAGCTTTATCCAATGATCGATCAAGTCTAAACAAGAATCGAAAAATTCTAGGTAATACAGTAAAAGTACGTACCATGCATGAGCATTTAATATCAACATTAGCATTTGCTTAGCTGGATCATTGCTGTTGTACACGAGTGTCTCATGTACTAGTAATACAACCATGTACCCCAAAAGTAGGGTTTCCCAACTGTCTTCCCTTCAATCCATAACTCCGAGCAAACCAAGTCAAAAAAGTCTTTTCATGCATGACTTTCACATGAGATATGTTTCTAATTAAATTACTTTACAATATATATGTGTGTGTGTGTGTGTGTGTGTGTAGGGCATGTCACATGAGAAGATGTACTGAAAAGTTTAGTCAAATCATGTGGACTTTGTTTTAATTATTAGTTAAATTTCCTAACATACTTTTTAATGGAAAGTTAATGTTGAAACTTGTAGTTGTGAATATATTAGTATAATAATAATAATAATAATGTAAATTAGTATTTTGGGTATTGCCCAATTGGCAAGAATCTGTATATGTGCCACTGTGGTGCATATATTAACACATTTTTTATGTTTTCTTTTGGTGTTTTGTCTTTACTATTTACATAATAAATTAATGTTTTAAAATTAACTAATTAATAATATGCCTATGGCACATTTGAATGAGTAGAGCTAATTTCTAGTTTCAATCTATTGATCAAAATATGAGACAAATTTCCTCCACCTAACTATACAACGAATATTTATTACCTCAAAAATTTTTATTATAGTCACACGTCAAATATGAGTAGAAGAGTCCTCTTACTTCAATTTTTTTTTAAATAACTTTTTTTTTTATAATTTTAGAGAAAAATAAATTATTACTTTCTTATTACAGGGTTGTTTTCTTCATCTAAAATATTATTATATAAATAATCCAAGTTATCATGTAAATCTTTTAAATGACATGTTTAGTAATAAAAAAGAGGTGGCCCTAAACTCTTAAATATTATGCTCAGCAATAAAAAGAGTGGTCCCGTTCTTTTGTTTCAATAAGTAAAACTTACATTCAACTACATGTAGAATTGAGTATTCGGACAAAACAAAATATATTCATAAAAATACAACTAAAAGTGAAAAATATATTTTTATGATATCGATTACATAAAATTTTCACTATAGCTTTGTAATTAACGTTAAAAGAGTATTTAAAAAGCCTCAATTGTCGATGCATATAAATAGAAATTTACAAGATTAAACACATATTTTGGTGGATATTATACAACAATTAGTAACCCATAAAATATATATATATATATATACTTGAAAATTTTGATAATTGTTCACCTTTATAATATTGAGCTAGAATTTCAATTTTTTTACCTATCAAAATTGAGAATAAATGTTCTTTCTTTTATATGAACATATGGTTTATTCAAATTTTTTTTAAATAAATAAATAATTATAGCTGAATAAAATAACAGAATTCATTGAATAGAAGACCATATCTTGATAAAGTAGAGTTGAAGTCCCACAATAAAAGGAACCACTAACTACATTAATTATTATTTAATGTATATATGTAAATAATTAAATAGCTTTGTCTATCTCATGAGTCTCAACTGATTTCCTTTGAAAGCATCACTTATCTAACAAATCACACTTGATCAAACCATGTCAACGTTGAAAAATGACTAACTTTTGAGTAATCTCACGCGCATGGTTATATTTTTAAGTGGACTTCGTGAGAAAGTGAAAGATACTTGCTTCTTGATATTTTACTTTTCAAATTAGATCTCCTCTTTTTTTATTGCAATTATATTCAATGTAAAGTTATCTAGTTCAACTCCTCTTGAGGTCAAGTCAACTTCTTTCTTTATCATATAAAAGCTTTCCCAACTGTTCAATATAATAAATCTTTCACCATACTTTTTGCGCACATTACTTGCTCTTCCATAAACCTATTTATTTTAGATTATTAACGTTATTTAATTTTTAAAAATTTTCATTATATTTTATTTATTTAATTAATTAATTATCAAGAGTGTTTTGTGATAGTGATATAATTTGGATAATACTACACCGACACAATGTAATTTAGACAATACTGTACTGACACAAAATAATTTTAATATTATTGATGTTCAAGTAAAGACATCACATACGTATGATAATTCTATATATTTATATTAATTTAATACATCAAAAATATCTAGAAATTATGATCACTAAACGACATAAAAGAATTGTATGGTTCTTTGTTGATATATTTGTATTTATCTTCAGTGAGAAATAAATAATGAATAAAATAATATAAAATAAACAATTTATTTATTTATTTGTTTTTTTTCTTTTTTGGAAAAAGAAATAATGAAGTGTTTCCTAGAAAAAGGAATGGAATTATCACTTTCTTGATAACTTCAAACTAGCTTTTGAACCTAGACGTTTTATAAAATATCATCTTATTTAAAAATGTCAAAGTTAAGAAAAGCAAACTTGGCCCACCATATATAGTGCCATTGTGGGCTACGTAATGCTTGGCCTTCAATTAATGATTCAATCTTTCATGGCCATAATACTTTCCAAAGTTATTAAAACCATTCAATTTTGATCTTCAAAAATTTCAATAATTTTAAAATTGATAAACCAAGTTGATGAAAGAAAAAAAAGACAAAAAAGAGTTTAAGCATCAATAAAAGTACATAATAGTTAAATATGAGAAAATATGGAATCAAATAACAGTTTTAATAAAAACTGAAACAATATAGAAAAACAAATTGAAAAAAAAACACCGAGGCCACCTCAATGAGGAGGTGAATCGAGAATCTTAATAAAATTTTTAAGTATTAATAATGATGACATTACCATTGACAAAAATAACATATGAAAATGCAACATTCACGTAGCAACATTCCACAAGTAAATTAAAACAACACATAATAGAAAATCCATGTGTATCTATGTATGACCATTGTGCATTCACTCCTTAAACAGAAATTATTTTTTTATTACATTATTTATAAAGATAGAAATGGAAAAGGGCATGATAAGCTCCTGCCATTCTACATGTATATTTTTTTTAAAAAAAAAAAGAAAGAAAAAGGTTTGGAAACAAAGTTGGATAAGATGGTTCCAAACTCCAAACTCTGTATATGTTTTAATTATATGATATAATAGATGAAAAGATAGTAGTGTTATCTGATTGAGATATTTGCATGCACTAGTTTCCAACGCCAGGGCTGGGGACAGAACCTAGACGCCTGTAATTGGCCACATCCACAACATGATAAGCTTGATAACCCATGGCATACATTGGTGCCTTCTTCTCTTGTTCCTTTTCTTCTTCATCATTTCCAACATGAATAAGTTTTCTTGCTTGCAAGGAGGATGAAAACAAGACAAGAAGGATGAAGAAAACCAATGCCAATGTGCTTGCCTTCTTCTTAGTGATCATAGCCATATTGTTGTCTATGTGAAAGAGCATATGATCAATACTTGCTATTTATAGATATGATATATGCATGTAAATGAGAGAGAGAGAGTGAGTGGGAGTGTGATGTGTCATTTTGATAATTTAGATTTTCAAAAGTTTAGTAACGTTACGTTATGGACAACAATATTGCATTGTAGAAATTAACCAATTAGTACTCATTATTCCATGGTTTGAAATGAATGAATTTCTAAAAGGTTAATTTATAAAGAAGAGGTAACTGTTTGGTTTTGGTTAGGGCCCCCTCTTCAAATTCTTCTCTCTTTTTTCTTTGTTTGTGTTCCTTAGTTTTGTAAATGAAAGTCAATCAACACTGCGAGATGACTAGCACAATGTGAGGAGTGCTGATCATCTTTAAAGAGTGGAAGGATAACTGAAGCAATTGAGTTGGGGTTGAATTAATGGATCATACTTTTATTTTCTTTCTTTTTATTTTTTTATTTAGTGTTTTTCTAATTTAATGGCTGCGCTTTTCAGTGTTTTTATTTGGAGACTTTGTACTACAGTATAAAACGTGGCTGAAGAGTTATATATATATCTGATGTAGTGGAGGTTGAAAAATTAATATTTAGTTTAAATTAATTGTATTTAGTTTGAGTATGTCTTTCAATTATATATAGCCTAATAATTATGTGTTGAGTTTTGCACAGCAAATGCTTCTTGATATAAATAAAATAATTTTGGGTACTAAACTGAACAATAAATGAAATCAATCAGACACAAAATTTACGTGGAAAACCCTCTTATTTAGAGGGAAAAAACCACGGGCCAAACTCCGAATCAAATCCACTGTTAAAATCAACAAGTACAAAAAACTCTCAAGCAAATGCACACTTGAGATCACCACCAATAATGGAGAAATACAAATAATAACTCTAGAAAACCCCCTTTCTTGAATGATCACACCAAGAAAAAAAACTAGAGAAATTACCCTCCAAGATTGCTCCAAACAAACTTGCCGATTTGAGTAGGATTCAATAAAAGAAGATATGCTTTCTTCACCTTCCTTCTTCCAATGGACACAGAGAACAAAACCACGCTTCTTTTCTTTTTTTCTCACCATCGATGCCTTCTCAACAGCCACATATTTATGTTTAGGGTTTCTTTTGCATTTTGCCCCTGTCTTTATTACTAATAATAAATGGGCTGGATCGAAGTTTGGCCACCAAACCAACAATCTCCCCTCCACCCTCATGGGGAGATGTCCACACTTCAACTCTTCATTTGCAATTCAGCTCCCACCGCCTTTGGCACGTAACTCGATGTTTATCACGAGTCACCGCCTTTAGTCAACATATCACCGGATTTTTTTATCGCTGGGGATCTTCTTCGTACATATTTCTTTTCTTATTTATGGCATCACTGAATCCAATGGTACCTCACATCAATATGCTTTGGTGCGACAATGATATGTGGCATTCTTGCTTAATTCTAATGCACTCGCTATCACAATTAACCATATATTCATCTTGTTTCAAGCCCAATTCTTGAAAAAAATCTTTTTCATCCAAAGCATTTCTTTGCTCGCCTACCAAAGCAATATACTCGCCTCAGCAGTGGATAAAGCTATGCATTTTTTTGCAACTTGACTCGCCATGAAACAGCCTCCCCGCAAAAGTAAACACAAACCCCGAAAGTTGACTTTCTATCATCAAGGTCACCCGCCATATCCGTGATCTCGTGTATCCTTCTAGAATTGGTTCTGAACCTCCAAAACCTAAACACATCTTTGAAGTACCTCTCATATATCTGAAGATCCACTTCACAGCCTCCCAGTGTACTCTCCCTCGATTAGAGAGAAATCACCGACTAAACCAACTCGCATGAGCAATATCCGCCGGGTACATACCATAGCATACATAAGACTCCCAACTGCAGATGAGTACGGAATTGCTGCCATATCTTCCTTTTTTTCTTGAGTAGTAGGACAAGATTTCTTGCTAAGTGTAAAGTGATTAGCAAGAGGTGTGCTAACTGGTTTAGCACTCTTCATATTAAATCTACTCAAAACTCGCTCAACATACTTTTCTCGTGACAACCACAACTTCTTGGCTTTCCTGTCACGAAGAATTTGCATGCCGAGAATTTGTTGTGCTGGCCCTAAATCTTTCATGTCAAAAGAGCCAAACAACTCGCTTTTTTTCAAAAACATTAATCATGGCAATATCTTGTCCTACTATAAGCATATCATCCACATATAATGTATGATGATAAATTTACCATCCGAAGCACTTTTAAAGTACACACAATGATCTCGTGATCTGTTCTAATATAGCCATGACTTATCATGAAAAAATCAAATTTTTTATACCATTGTCTTGGTGCTTGTTTCAACCCATATAAACTCTTCTTTAACCTCGCAAAACCATGTGTTCTTTCCCTTTAGCTTCAAAAACCTTCCGTTGATCCATGTAAATTTCTTCTTCCAAATCACCATGAAGAAATGTCTGTCTTCACATCTAATCGCTCAAGCTCAAGGTCCAAACTCGACAGCTAATCCAAGAATAACCCGAATAGAGCTCATCTTCACAACAGAGAGAAAAATCTCATCAAAGTCAATTCCTTGCTTCCGATTAAAAACCTTTCGACCACCAAAGCGAGCTTTTATATTTTACTATCTTCTCACCATCCATCTTCAACTTGAACACCCACTTGTTCTTCAAGGCTTTTTCTATCTTTAGGAAGCTCGATAAGCTCATAAGTATCATTCTTCATTAAAGAATTCATCTCCTCATGCATAGCTTTTTATCCAATGTGCCTTTTTGTTTGTGATTTTGAACTTCTTCAAAGCTTTCCGCCCCTCTTCAAGAATCGTAATATACTCCCGAATCGGGATATCTAGTAAATGGACGATGTTCTCTCG
The DNA here is from genome assembly GCF_009730915.1 of Dioscorea cayenensis subsp. rotundata. Classification (NCBI taxonomy): domain Eukaryota; kingdom Viridiplantae; phylum Streptophyta; class Magnoliopsida; order Dioscoreales; family Dioscoreaceae; genus Dioscorea; species Dioscorea cayenensis. The sequence continues at coordinate 50,050 of NC_052484.1, forward strand.
CCGATCTTCCGAGCTCGGGGTTCTTCTCTAATTTCAGTGAAAAGTGACAACTCCCCTTGCTCAACACTATCATCGACATCAACTGCTCAATCATATCATTAGATCCATGCTCTTCATGTAATTCCTCGTCATTTGTGATAGTCTCGCTGGAGTAATCGGCAATCGAAAAAAGAAATGTCACTATTCTTCTCTCGATGTTTCAAAAATCAACCAAGGTCTTATATTCCCCGGAAGATAACATCTCTCGATCTAAAGACCTTTTTTTCTTCACTCGATCCCATAGCCTCGTAACCAAACTCGTGATCTCCATAACCCGAAAAAAATGCATGAAATAGCCCTCGCCATCAAGTTTCGCTCTTTGCTCCTTCTAGACATGTGCAAAAAGCTTTTGCAGCCCAAATACCTTTAAATGAGAGTAAGTAATATCTCTCCCGCACCATACCTCTCGTGAACATCAAAAATCTAAAGGTGTCGATGGAGATCGATTCATTAGGTAGCAAGTCGTGTTAAGGGCTTCACCCCAAAAATGGCTTAGGCAGATTAGCCATTTTTAACATGCATCCCGACCTTCTCCGAATGGTTCTGCTTTTGTTCTTTCAGCCCTACACCATCAGTGCCGTGGAGTACTAGGAATGCCTTTTTCATGTCTGATGCCATGCTCCAAGCAGTAATTTTCAAACTCTTTTGAAGTGTATTCACCTCCATTGTCACTGCGAAGACACTTCAAGGATACCCCTTCTCTTTCCACCATGACATGAAATTGCTTGAAGTAATGAAACACCCGGGTCTTTTGATTTCAAAACAAACACCCAAACCTTTCGTGAAGCATCATCAATAAAAAGTAACAAAATATCTACCACCCCCTAGAGTTTCCACATCAATGGGACCACATACATCGAATAAACTAACTCAAGAACATTAGTTTTTTTCTTTCGGAGGACTTACTAAATGAAACTTTATGTTGCTTGCCAAATAAACAATAATCACAAGGGTTTAAACTCATACCTTTAGCAAAAGGAAATGAGAGACTTCTTTGCCAAAAATCTGCAAGCCTTTTTCACTCATATGTGCCAACCCTCTTGTGCCACAAATCTAGGGAAGCTTCATCTTCAATCTGCATTTAAGTCACCTTTAATCATCCCTCGCTGAGTCTTGTATAATGTATGACACAAAGTACCTCCGCAACCACCATTGAACCTTTAGTAAGTTTCCAATTCTTGTCACCAAAGATATTGAAATAACCTTCTAGGTCCAAAGCATGAGTAGAAATCAAATTCAAACGCAACTCCGAACATGTCGTACATTTTTTTCGTAATCAATGTACAACCAAAGATTTGTCTCCACACAAACATCACCAATACCCACTATATCTCAGATAATCACTGCTACCCATCTTTGCTCTGCCAAAGTTTCCTGATTTGTATGTAGTAAAAACTTCCTTCTTTGATGTAGCATGGTATGATGTTGCTGAATCAATAACCCACTCAACACAAGAATCGCCATTCTCGGCTTTCATCCTCATTAAAGAAAAGTACAACCAGCTCTTCTTCTTCAACAGATATAGCTGCAGTGGTATTTTGATCATCTGTCTTCTTTGAATTCTTCCTCATCATTTTGTTCTTTTTTTCCAGATCCTCGCAGCTTTCTTCAAGATATGCCCTTCTTTTGCCACAATGATAGCAAGTGAATTTGCCTTTTGATATGACTTACCCCTTGACTTAGAGCGCCCTTTAGGACCTCGACTCTTACTCCCCGCCTCGCTTTCTCAGAATCGTAATAAGAACCCCGTGAAGTATCAATGCCCATATCTTTCCTTCTTGTCTCCTCATTATAAAGACTATCTTTTACCATAGATAAAGATAGGACACCATTCGGAGCAGAGTTGCTAAGAGACACTACCAAGGTCTCCCAACTGTCAGTCAAAGAACTCAAGAGCAATAATGCTTGCAATTCATCATCTAGTGTTATTTTCATGGTGCTCAATTGATTTACCATATCTTGAAAAATCACTCGTGTGTTCAAAGAATTGATCGCCCATCTCTAAGCTTTCAGATTCATAAGCTTTTTCGATAACAAAAAGCTTTCATTTGAGCATTCTTCCTCTCATACATATTTTTCTAATTTTTTTCCATAGCACTCGTGCATCAACTTCTTTGCTTATATGATGATATACACTCGATATCAACCCACTCGCTTGGATAGTTCCTACAGCCTTCCCGTGCATTTTTCTCCCAATCATCATCGATTTTTCCCTGCTGGCTTAGTAGCTCCTAATTTAATAGGATCATATAAATCCTTGCAATAAAGAAGGTCCTCCATCTTTGACTTCCAAATTGAATAGTTTGAGCCGAGCAATTTCATCATCAGACCTCAAAAAATCCTCCATTTCAATTCACACCAAGAAACACCCGGATCAACAAACCTCACTCTCTGATACCACTTGTTGAGTTTTGCACAGCAAATGCTTCTTGATATAAATAAAATAATTTTGGGTACTAAACCCGAACAATAAATGAAATCAATCAAGGTATACAAAAATTTACGTGGAAAAACCCTCTTATTCGGAGGGAAAAACCACGGGCCAAACTCCGAATCAAATCCACTCATTAAAAATCAACAAGTACAAAAAACTCTCAAGCAAATGCACACTTGAGATCACCACCAATAATGGAGAAATACAAATAATAACTCTAGAAAACCCCTTTCTTGAATGATCACACCAAGAAAAACTGAGAAATTACCCTCCAAGATTGCCTCCAAACAAACTCGCTGATTTGAGTAGGATTCAATAAAAGAAGATATGCTTTCTTCACCTTCCTTCTTCCAATGGACACAGAGAACAAAACCACGCTTCTTTTCTTTTTTTCTCACCATCATGCCTTCTCAACAGCCACATATTTATGTTTAGGGTTTCTTTTGCATTTTGCCCCCTGTCTTTATTACTAATAATAAATGGGCTGGATCGAAGTTTGGCCACCAAACCAACATTATGTGTTCTCAATTTAATAAATGAGTTGTTATAATTATTTATTTTAAAAATATTGTAAATTTGTTAGCTTGTATATTTCATGCCTTTTGAATATGTAGTGTCAAAGAAAAATTTGTGAAAGTGAAAGGAAGTTGCACCTGAAGATAAGAAGAGAACACTAGATTGATCCAAAGTAATGAGTTGGTTCTGGTTCAATGTATCATATCTTCTTTTTTTGTTTTAGTGCAGTGCATAATTAAACCTCCAAAACAAAATCAGCCACAAAGATAGAATTTGTGATTCAATGTAATGTGTTTTTTTTCCTTCTCAAAAGAACCAATTATGATATTTGACAATTTTCGAATGAATTGTGCTTAATGTCGGAAGACTTAATCGATACAATCTGATATTTCACAAGTTTTTATTTATTAAAAAAAAAGTACGTGAGAAATGTGAGATGATTTAAAATTTACTTTTCTTTCTGGTTTATCCACGTTTAATAATAATAATAATAATAATAATAATAATAATAATAATTTTTCTAATTAAAATTTGATCATATTATCCAATTGGCCACAAACTTGCTACAGATCTAATTAAGTAAGATCAATTAATTGACCATTCATTAAAAGTTTACTTAAATTTCATTGTATCTCAACACTGTAAAAATTCTGAGAAGAAGAGAAAATTACAAAAATCAATGACCATTTAAACTCACTCGAATTAGAGTTAATTTAAAATATTAAAGATTTGGTTGCTCATTTCTTCTCTCTCTCTCTCTCTCACAACAGTGTCTCTTTACATGTGTGTATATATATGTGACATCTATACTTGTTTGTTCACATGTTTTAATCTGAGAAAAGGTTTGTCTGTGCAAAATTAAAAAGAAAAAAATTAAAGACATTTTAACCCAAATAAAACACACTGTTTTCATGATCTTTCAAATTAATCAACGGTACTAGTACAATGAAATACAAAGATATATATATATATATATATATGACAGTTATTTTTATCAAAGTCATTTTACAATATTTCAAATCCAACAAACACACACACACACATATATATATATATGGTCCAAACCAAACATTCAGTATAATATGCAGAGATAAATTAAAGCAGCAGCACTGTATTAAGACACAGAAATTAATGGGGAGCCTTATTGCCTTGGCCAGGGCTCAGGGACTGACTCTTGCAGCAGCCACCTTGAAGCTTGAGGCTTCATGTTTAAAAACCTCCATACGATTAGCAGTACCCTTGAATATTAGCTCATAAAATGGGAGCTTATGATCCTCTTCTTCTTTCCCATCAGTATTAATGAGCTTTCTAGCTTGCAAGGAGGATGTAAACAATAATAAAACAAGAATGAAGAAAGCCAATACTGCTAATGTGCAGGCTGGTTGTCTCTTGTTAATGATCAAAGCCATTTGAGTGTGTAGTAGTAGTAGTAGTAGTAGTGTATGAGAACGCTACTTGGTTTGTGGTTGATTTATATAGAGAGCAAAGTGAGTGAGTGAGTGGTATGTCCTTGTTACTTGGATTTTAAAAAGTTTAGTAGCGTTACGTATAGGAAGATGTTCTTGGGGTTACATTCAAAGCATGCACGGAAATATTGTGTGGACAAAAAAAACATTAAGATGAAGGGCCGCTCTACTTTGAAGAGTTGAAGCATGACTATGAAGTGCTGATTAGCACTCAATACTCTCCATCAGTGCTTTTGCAGTTGCTCTGATCTCATTCCACATGTGACAAATCAACTTAATTGGTGGATAAACCATTGTGGGTTAGGGGGGCCAATACTAGCTAAGGATGCAAAGTTAGTCACCTCAAGTCTCATCTGGCAGACCACACTGGCACAGGCCCTGGCCAGCCTAGCTAGTAAAGAGGTGTGTGTACAAGTACAGAGTTAATCCCTTAACACTCAAAGTCTGTGTTTTCACTTAGCAGAGCCGCATAATTAATTAATTTCTTTCATATATATATATATATATATATATCACCACAACAATAAATTTGTAGTTAACTATTTTCTTATATATATATCTCACCACAACAATAAATTAGTAGCAAGGGACGTGATTTTGATATTCATTTTTATTTATATACTTTCAAAATATTCAATAAGGTACCATACCACTATATATATATATATATATTTAACACTTTCATAAATTAAAATAATGTGATTAAAGAATTTAATATTAATTTTTTGAGTTAACATAAATGTTAAAAATAAGGTAGACTTTTATATTATATTAAATATTATTAATATTATTATTTTAAGGTAATTTATGAGGATGAAGTACGTTCACGCAACGGTACAGATTATAAAAACATGTGTTATATTGAATTGTATATAATCTTCTCTATTCTTTTTTAGTTGTCAACTTTACCTAAATCACATTGATTAAAAAAAGTTAGTTAAAGATAGTTGATTATCTATATTTTATAAAAAAATTTATTACTTTTCAAAATTATCCCTATTTAAAACTCCACTAGTGAAGTATATAATTTAATGTTTATTTGATTGTGATTTATTGAAAATTGTATAAGTACATTAAATTAAAAAGTAAATTTGAAAAAATTATTTAATATTGTACAAAATTTCTAATGTTACAAATAAAAAACAAAGAAGAGCTCCAAAATATGATAACTAAAAAGAGACATGAAAAAGGGTGAAACAAAGAGATTGATATACATTTAGGATTTTAAGTTTTTAAATTGACTATAGATTTGGGGAAGTGGAAAGCCATCTGAAAGAATAAAAATAGCTGGAGACCATTTATTGAATGAATGATGACATTTTTAACTATTTATCTACAGTACACTATGTAGTGCATCTGGACGTGACACAAGGAGTGCAAAAACTGGTATATTGAAACCAATGAGTAATGCTATTTGTAAGTGTGTTACACATGGACATTCAATCTTGGAATGTTTTCTCTTCATATGAATTTGTCAAACAAGTGTACGTTATTCTCTTGCAAATGTACATATATATATATATATATAATAGAGAGAGAGAGAGATTATTATTACAATCTCTAATTAAAATCTCACGCACCATAATTTGACCTTGAATCATTGATGTAATATAAAATATAAAACAAATTTCAGCATTGATTATTTCAATTATTTTAATAACTAAATTTAACGAACACTATTGATTTTATAAATTTAAATTAGAAAACTAGAGAGGAAAAATATAAAAGTTTATAGAAAAAATACAAAGAAAAAAAAGAAAAACAAAGATAAATACAAAAATAAATAAATAAATTGAGTGACCAACTCACAGATACCATGATTTAAAATTTAAAGTGTCCAATGGTGACACTAAATCACATAGACTTTTGACAGACAAGTTATAAATATTAAGAACTAAGTCATTTAAAGTTGCATTTTGACATTTTCTTTTAGTCAACCAATTAATTAATGTATAGCCCACGTGAGTATAAGCTAGAGTGGCATATTTCTAATCCTGCCCCTGAATAATATTCTCAAGCTATCACAACCACGTTAATATCCATTCAAATTGACTCGCTCTAGTTTATAGTTATTAGTTAATTAACAGGCATAGAAAAGAACAGGTTCCTCATATCTCTCTCATGCACATCTCACACGTCTTAATCTGAGAAACGTTTTCTCTTATCTCTTAAAAAACAAAAAACCATGCAAATAAAATATAAGAAACACTTTACCTAAACAAACCACATTCTTCTGTCTTTCTTGAGCTTTCAATTAATCAACAGTACAACCACAACAACATTCACACATTTGTACTTATACAAAACAGTTATCAATTTTTATGATATTTATAACTGTCATTTTACAATTCAAATTGATCAAACATATGGTCCAAGCTTTCAATATATATATTTATGTAGTGTAGAGATAAAGCACCAGCAGTGAACTATATATAAGAGAGTTATATTTGTTTTTTTTTATTTAATAAATCAGTGGTTTATCCACTTTATTAAAAAAAACTATATATGAGAGAGATTAATGGGGGATTTTATTCCCAACGCCAGGGCTAGGGACGGACTCCCCCAGCCACCTTGAAGCTTGAAACTTCATGCTTGAAACCTCCATATGACTACCACCCTTGAATGGTACTTCATGATATAACAATGGGAGCTTATCCTTTTCTTCTTTCCCATTATCAATAATAAGCTTTCTAGCTTGCAGAAAGGATGGAAATAATAAAACAAGAATGAAGAAAACCAGTATGGCCAATGAGGCTGATCTCTTGTTAATAATCAAAGCCATATATTAGAGTACTATATATGTTGTGCTTGAGAATTAATGCAACTAAGTTTGGTTGTTGATTTATATAGAGATCGATCGAGTACTGAGTGAGCGAGCTAGTGGGAGATATATTGACGTGTCCTTTTGACTTGTATTTTGAAAAGTTTAGTAGCGTTACGTTAAGAAAGAGCTTAATTAAGGTTATGTTCAATGCATGCATTGTCGATCTGGAGACAAAAAAAAAAAAATAAAAGGTAGTCTTAAGGGCTGCAATTTGGAGAGATGATCAAGTATGACTATGAAAGCCTCTAATGAGCACTTGATTAAACTCTCTCCGTTAATGTCCTTGTATGAATTGGCCCTCTCTCGATCATTATTGAAATTATAGCACGTTTAACAAATTTTTTCTATTCATAGTCCAACAAAGAAACTCTGAAGCTTCAAAACATCAAATCTTACCTAATCTTGTTTTATGCTATATATTAATTAACCAATTAATAATAATGGTGTAAAAAGAAATCCTAATTAGATCACTACATTTATTCTTATTTTTTGTTTAAATAATTAGTGAGATGTTAACCCAACGTGAGTTGCCAACTAATAACCACTGTACTCGATCGCGTAACTGAAAAATGAATAAAATACAATAGATATAAATAAATAGTGAGGCAAAAAAATATACTGAAAACAGAACAAAAATTTTATTTATTAATTTATTAATTTCAGTTTTAATATTGTTGGAGATTAACTCGTTACTATCCACTCATATGAAAAAGAGGATAAACACCACAATTAATGTTGGGAGTGGAGGATTGAGATCAAGTAACACAAGAGATATGGGGAGATCGATCGAGTGGAAAGCTATCTAAACCAATAAAAGTTGTTGGAATTAAGCCATGGAATGGTTGGTCATATTTTTAAATATTGAACTGTTTATCAACAGTGGTACAAGTGGACGTGACACAATTGAGTGCAGACACCAACCCACTAGACATGTTAAGCTGAATCTTTTTTAAAGAAGATTCAAATGTCCTCCATAAAGTTTTGAAAAGAGACACATCCTTGTGATGCAATACAAACTCAACTTGCATGTTTTCAAACAAGGTTGGCCTGATATTTCTACTGTTCATTACTGTTTATAAAATTATGCATATATTATTTTAGGAATTTAATATTTAGGGTTGGATTTAAGTTTATCTTATTTATAGTTTTGTAGTTATATGCATAGTGGTATAGTACTAAATTAGCGTACCTCTACTGTTTTTGAGTCAGGGAAGATGATTTCATAAGATGGCCATTATTTTAGAGATTTTAATAAAAAAATTATTAGTCAAATTGATTGCATATTCATATTTTAATGGAAGAAAAATATTTAACTGAGGAGCAACAAATAAACCGGAATAATAAAACAAATTTATAAGAAAATTTCATTTGGTTCATCCAATGTAAGGGTGTGTTATATCAAGTGGCAAATGACCATTTTTAATTAAACATTATAAATAAATCCCAACTTTATAGAGGTTTTTTTTTTCGTTTGGATCAATTATGTAAATTCTCTCCTTGATGTGCAATTGATACATATACTATATACGGTAAAATTGCAAATATTATATTTTTTTCACTATATATATATATATGGAATAGAGACGTACGTCACATATGTACCACAAGAGCTGAGAGATGTATGTACTACAAAAGCTGAGAGATGAGATAGAATATGAAATGAATTTCTTCAAAAATATATGATCTAATTTTTTAATATATAAGCTAAAATGATTTTGCTATTTTAATTAATTTAAAAACCAAATTTATAATTTTTTTTGGGTTATTATCGACTTATAAATTTAGATTAAAAAAACTATCGGAGACTGGTAAAAACTTTATATATTCAATAATAAGAGCAAATTTATGTTATATATATACACACACGTATTTATGCATAGAAAGTGAATGAATAAATAAATTAATCATTAAATACAAATTTTATTAGGTTATGAATTTTGAGAAAAAAAATATTAAATAACATATATATATATATATATATATATATATATATATATATATATACACAAAGACTTTAATTGTGATTTTTTTAAAAAAATAAATGCAATGAGCTCAATGAAGTTGCTTTATTTAGTTTGACCTTAAAAAATTATGACTTTAAAGTTTTTTTTTTATTAAAAAAAAAGTTCTTTTCTATAAATAAGATGCCTTTGTTATCTCCTGAAAAATTATTTATCATTGGAGGATTGATGTGTTCTTGTGTCAAAATATCAAAATGATCCCTCTATTTTACGTTTTCCGCCCTTTTAGTCCTATAATGTAAAATCCGTATTTTTAGTTATCGTATTTACACATTTCTATTTTTTTGGTCTCTCCAATTGATGGATCTGCCTCCTTCCAACTGATGAACTGGAGGGACTAAAAAAGGATAAAAATTTGTAAATACGAGGACCAAAAGAGCAGATTTTACAGCTAAAGAACGAAAATGTGCAAATACGAGAACCAAAATATTAGATTTTATATTAGAGGGACTAAAAAGACGGAAAACATAAAATAGAGGGACTATTTTGATATATATATATATTTTAATTAAAATGATTTATTCATCTTTTCAAAATAAATAAATAAATAATAAAAAATGATTCAAAAAATTGCTCATAATAAAAGCAAATAACACTATTAAAAAAACAATGCTTGCAACATAAAAAAACAGAAGTATATTTCCACCTGTTCCAAGCAATCCTTAATTATCACTACATTATATATTGACATATATATCGATATTAACATATTGATGATCAATTTAATTATGCCATCTATTGATATTATGTGCATGGTTGTTAATGTACATAACATTAAAATACACGTGTAAGACTCCAAATAAAAATAAAAAACCCCACCAAGCATATATCTTATTAAGAAAAAAAAGAAAGAAGATATTTATTAATTACGCTATTTATGTTGCATGAGTGCAACATAAATACACCACTGTGGCATACGTTTAGAAAGATTAATTACATGCATGCAAGCCTTTTGGAAGACTACTCATATATCATGATTATACAAGTGATTATATTTATACATGATCGCATGTATAATTATGTATACAAATTAATTAATTATATATGAATTTTCTTTTACAAGGATATATATACATGATTATATGTGAATTTTTCTAATGTGGTTATGTACTAGTTTTGTTTTTGTTTTGTTTTTAAAATAAATAAATCATATTAATTAAGATAAGAAGAAAATTACATCAAAATTAGAAAGTACATTAGGAGGGATATATATATATATATATATGGATCAGTTTTTCTTTCAATGGTTCCAATTTTTTAATGGATTGTATTAATATGTGATGTGAATAAACGTTAATGTGTGCGTGTGTCTGTGTTAATTTTTTATAATATATATATATATATATTTATTTATTTATCTTGATACAAAAAATTAACTATATCTTAAAATCTGGGGCTAAGTGTTAGGGCTGCTCCCTATGTGATGCAGAGGTGATGAAGGTTTTATTTATATGAAAAAAATAATAAAATATGCGGGCATTATTGAGAGATAAAAATAAGATTAAAAAAATTAAAGATTATGCTTTAATTTGTCTTTGAATGGGGCGGCTCAGGCACTATAGTTTGAGGGTAAAAATAATAATAAAGTTCACAACAGTGGCCATATTGAGACCTTCTACATTATGCGCCACATAATTATAATATAACCTATGGCTGTATTCTATAAACAACAGTTAATTAAAGTAAACACCAATATTAAGTTAAAGGGAGTTGACATTTTATTTTATTATTTTATTTTAAAAAGTTGACATTTTACCGCCTTCCCACTCAAAAATCGAGAGTTCAATTAAATATGTGACTTTTATATATATATATATATATATATATTTGAATAAAGTGGATAAACTATAACTTTATTGAAAACAAAAAATAAAATAAATAACCATAAAAAAATATTATATATTTAAAATATAATATACACGAAATTAGTTGATTTTTTTTTAATGGAGTTACAATTAATTAAGATGCTTTTAAGTAATTTGGAGGGTACTTAATTAATTAAGCTTCAATTAATGATCTTTATATTATCTATTATTGTTTTTTTAAATGGCAATTTATTCAATGAATTGTCTATCGATCCCTTTGCATGTTTCTCAAACTACTTAACGTAGATATATATATAATCAAACCACTCTGACATAGATGATCAAAAGGGATGCCTTCAAACATATGCATGTTAATTTGGATATTTTTATTAATTATTGTATTTATACCACATGATTACACTGATATGACTCTTAAAAATGGAAGGAATTAGGAACAACAAGCATTAGACATGAATCCATGATAGAAGTTCTTGGTAGGAGGATGGTTAAGCTTGTTGCCAACTCCAGGGCTTGGTACTGATCTTAGGATCCTGTTAATCACAGGAGCCACAACAACATGTGAATCTTGAGGATGTAATTGAAGCTTGTTCAGATCTTCATCCACTTTGAGAGGTGTTCTGGTGGCATGCATGCAGGATGAAAGGAATACAAGGATGATGAAGATAAGGAGCAAAGTGGATTTCATTGTAACCATACTACCCATTCTTAGTGTTGTAGAGAGCTGAGGAGGAGTTTAAGAGTGCCCTATTAGCAAGTGAGAGAGAAAGCCTTCTACTTTTTGAGAGTAGTGAGGCAGCTATATATACACACAATGACACACAAGAAGAGATAAAAAAAGGGGGTGAAGCTTTCATTTCCTGAATTTCAGTATAGTATGATTATCCTAAGATTTAGTGGTAATATGTATATTGATAGGGATCATGTGCGCTACGAGCAAAGTGCCATCCTCGTCCTATTTGAAGGAAGGGAGTGATATGATTGTTTTCAGGCTTTCGGTTTAGATAATGTGAGTTTTTTTTTTTAAAAAAAAAATGCATAAATTACAAATGTATTAAAAAAAATAGAGCATAGATGTCCAAAACACAAGTGCATAGCTCACAAAGCATTAAGAGAATCCACTGGGAGTAAAACTACAATGAAAACAAATGAAAAAAAAAACTCAATAATTGTAGAGAGAACCTCCTTCTGAAAAATGGGAATGATCAAGACGAACAGATTAACTGGTGATATCATTATGGCCATCATCAGAATTGCACTCATCTCATCATGTATGCAAAGCCATGAGAACTGAATGCTCCTCTTGATCATAGCAATTAAACGTGTCATGGAGCTTCAATGTGAATGTCATTTATTGTTAAATTTTATTGCATAATATTTTCTTTTTATTTTTATATATTACATTAGGTGTTTTATTATTAATTCTGGTTGATGGATCATTTTTCGATATTTATGTCTTAAACCAAATAACTTTTCATCTATATCACAGATTAATTGCATATGATGTTATACTTGCATTGAATAGGAGTGCATAAATCATGATTTATTGAAGAAATTAAATTTTAGTCAATTTGACTCTGCATCAAAACCTTAGTTATCTCAGAGGGGAAAAAAACATAATATGAGCAAAAAAGAAAAATTAATACGACCTAGATTTTTTACTTATTTAAATAATTTTAAAAAAGTTTATAATGATGCTATGTAGTGGCGGAGCAAGATATAATCGAGTGGGATTTAATAAATCAAAATTCAAATATATTCAAAATTATATAATAACATAATTAAATGATATATCTAGTTTTTCTTTAAAAAAAAAAGTCTTTTATATAAACAAGTATTACAAATAATCAACAAGAACAAACTCATAATTAATCTCTAAAAATCTTCATATTTTGAAATTAACAAATAATTTTACTATCTACATAATCAAATAAAATTTTCTTATTGTTTATTACTAAGCAATTAGCTAAAATTGATCACTAATTTTATTGTGTAGATGAGTCTTCACAATTTTATGGCAAACAAAACATTCTAAAAAAAAATAATATTGATAAGACATCAATCAAATTCAAAAGTTCATTTTCAAATTAAATATTATAAAATCAAATTATTTCTAAATATTAAACTCTAAAAAAAAAAAATTAAATGTTCAGTTCATATTAGACCCTATAAAATATATATATATATACACATTTTTTACATTAACACTATCAAATTCAAAATTTATTTTCATATTTAAAAATGAGTCATGCTATTTGAACCGAAAACATTTCACGAAAACCGGGCACGAATGACGTGGTTGCCTTACGTGGCATCCACATCACTTTATTTTTTATTCTCCTCTATATATTGCATTTCCATTGTCTTCTTCTCCATCTCTTTCTCACAACTCTCGTCTACATTGTTTTTTTCCTCCACTTTCACTGACTACCAACCACTCCTTTCATCATTATTTATTGCTATTCACTCTCTTTCTCTTTTTCTCTCACCATCGATGGGATGCATCATGAGCTCAAGCACGCTCGAAGCTCATGGAGGGGGAGCAGGGAATCTCGGCACCATCCAAGCTTCCCCACATGGAGACGAAGCAAAATACAGGAGAAGAATGACGTGGACTCTTGCCCTCTTGTCCTCGTCTGCTACCACTGTGCGGCTGTGGTGGCGTGGTCGAGTTGTAGAGGATGAGCAGAGTAAGGATGGTGGTTGTGGCTCTAAGAACAATCACTCGTGGTTGCTCACTGAGGTTCATGCCGACTCATTGAACTCGTCGTTCAAGTTCAGTTTTGGTGGCCAGGCGGAGGTGATGGTGGTGCTGCTTTTGGTGAGCCCGGAGTGCGGTGGAGTTGAGGATGAGGGTGCGAGGGTGGAGTTGGTGGAACAGTGTATCTCACGGTTGCTGGATTGCTGGCAGGGTTCTGTTTCTCCAAGATCCATGCAGCCACTCATGATTTCTCTAGAGGCATCAGTATCTTCTCTGTCTCTCACTCTTTTTTCTTGACTTCAAGCTCTTTTGATTGATTGCTGATGCTGGTGGGAGTGATGGCAGGGAGGGAGTTAGGGAGAAGGGCGCTGAGCAGTGTATGCAGAGGAAGGATTGGCATGAGGGTAGTGGCGATCAAGAGAGTGGACGCGAGGGGGAAAGAGAGCAGTAGGGCCTTTTGCCGAGAGCTGATAATCGCCAACCAGTGTATTGTGTCATCCAAATGAAGGGGCAAAGAGATGAAGAGAAACAGAACGCACTAGAAAAGAGAGAGAAGTGATGTAAGTGGAAGTAATGTGGATGCCACCTAAGACATCCATGTCATTCGTGCCGAATTTTCGTGCAGTCTTTTCGGTTCAAATAGCTTTACTCTTTACAAATATATACATTATTAAATATACTCCTTAATTGAAAAAAGAAAAAGGGGGCAATTGGCCCCATCTCTCTTCTACGTGGCCAACATAAAGTGTAAATATAATTTTTAATTTTTTATGAATCAATGTTGCATGATCACCGTAAATTTACAGATGTGCAAACATATACCAAGAGAAATCAATTTCATGGAAAATGTTACTAACTAGGCGGTGATTGTCACCTCTGTCAAGAAGTAAAAAAAAGTTGCGAACAAGATCCTAACACCAACCAGTCCAAGCAGTGTTATAATAGATTACTAACTATTGGATACATGTGTTCTGCCACTTAGCATCCCATGATTATTCTACCAACATCATCGAGATGCCGTAATTAGAACTCCTCGTTTATGCTATGTTTTGAAATATTTGGTCGAAGCGAAAAATGTGTTCTTGGTAACACTTAAGCAAAAGGCATTTGATTTTTGTGCGCTTTAGTGTTACTTAGAAAAGATAATCTCCTTAGAATTGTTTTTTAAGGTGTCATTTGTACTTTTATTATTGTTTTTTTTTTCACTCCAATTGAATTATTGTCGACTTATTTCTAGTTTTTTTTCATTGGCTCTGATTTAAGTTTTTTCATGTCATTCCCGTGCTTTACTGTTAGTTGTGAGAATTTTTATTTCTAACTAAAATTTATTGTTGGTTGTTTAAGTTCTTATAATAACTAAACTGGTTGTTTAAATTCTTATTTTGTAACTAAAATTATAGGTTATTCACTTTTAGCAAATATACTTACCTCAAATTAATCCGTATTAATTAATAAATCAAATCAACACTCACCCACTACAATGTACATCAATTAACAATAATTAAACAAAACATCCATGCTATAAATTTCTAGAAATTTAAACATGCAAATAGATAAATCAGTTCCAAGACATTAAAGAGGCCAACCAATGCTTCCTCAAATCACCTCCCTGACCCCAGTCAACGTGGATTCCAAAATAAATTTACCTCCGAAAAAGAGAAGACACAAACCAATCCAATAATTCAAGATGAGTCCTCAAAACAACACTATTTACAGAGAAATCCTTACTTTTAAAAGTAGGCCCCATAACCCTGTTAAATCAATTCTCTCCGCTTTTCTCTTTTTACCGGCTATTACACGTGGACTCTAATCAAAATCAATAATTAAAAAAAAAAAAATATATGAACAATTTCAAGTGATTAACATTAATCAAATTCACCAGCTTCACATTGGACAGATGGCAACTCTTTCCCTCCGTAAGTAAGAGATCAAACAAATTCTATTATCAACATTGTTAATTTGAGAAAAATAATTTATCAATTTTATTAAAATAATAATTTTAAAAAAAAAAATGATGGGTGTGCACACATAAATCATAAATTTAATATTCAGTCCGAATGCTTTCATTTAATGACACAAATTTAAACAACAAATTCACATTTACAACTGAAAACTCATTACTCATACTTGATATTTCTCAAATGCTACACACAAATTATTATTATTATTATTTTTAAAAAGATAGATAAATCACGTTTATTGAAAAACATTTATACATCAGGAGTTCACTAGTTGTGGAACAACAGCAAATTAAACCATCAATCTTTTGCTGTTACACACAAATTAAACAATCAATCTTTTGATATTATAATAAATTACAGAATTAAATTTTTTTTTTTTGGGTTCATCACAAATAACTTTCTGCAGTGATGCTTGACATAACTTTTTTTTTAGGCCGAAGAGAAATGATGAACACCACCAATTCTTATCTTTTTTTCTAATAAAATATCTGAAATTTCGTGACCATGCAAAATGCAAGAATAATTATTTATATAAATATAAATATAAAGACTGGTCACTGGTGGTAGCAGCAGAGAAAAAAACTTGGCAGGGGCCCTAATTCAAAAAAACAGAAAAGTAGAAAGAGAAAGCGAAAGTCTCGCCGTTATGCTCCCCTCTTTTTCCCCACTTTTGCATGCTCACACCCTCTCCCTATCCCTGATTCCATACGACTTCTCTATTACTACTCTAGAACACTGAACACCCACACCTTTTGTTCACAAGCTCTCTGCATCCCGCCAATGCTTTTCCAATTTCCAGGCCATTCTCACACAACCACCAATATAAATATAAAGATTGGTACCACTTCCCCATCACCACTCCAACACCACCACCACACAATTAAAGAAACCAAAAGCCTACATACCTGGAGACTCTTGGAGGAGGAGGAGGAGAAGAAGCTATGAACTGGAGATCTTTCTCTCTTTGGATCTCCAAGCTGAAGCAATTCAACCCCAAACCCCACCCTCCCGCCACCCGATCCGCATCCGACTACCTCTCCTACACTCCGGATGCGCTGGATCGAGCTGCATTCGCCGAGCCCCGCCGACGCTCGGTCGGCGAAGACGAAAGTGCGCTTGGGCGAACTAGGGTGAAACCTGGCCGCCGTATGGCTAGATCGGTCGGATCGGACTTCGAGTTACCGGAATTTCGCCGGGATCTCACGATCCTCGATGAAATTGAGAGATCCGAGAGCCGGATGAAGGAAAGACGGGCTGCGCAGCGTCGAGGAAGAGCCCGGCGGAGGGGAAGAGCTAGAATTAGGGTTTCGTCCCCTCGAGCTGCGATGGCGGAGGAGAAGAAGAAGGGATTGGAGAGGTTCGCGGTAGTGAAGCGCTCGTGTGATCCCCAGAAGGACTTTAAGGAATCAATGGTGGAGATGATATTGGAGAATAAGATCGGACGGCCAGAAGAGCTGGAGAGGTTGCTGGCTTGTTACTTGGCTTTGAATTCGGATGAGCACCACGATATGATCGTGAAGGTGTTTCGCCAGGTTTGGTTCGAGTTGAACCCGGCTCGGTTTGCGTCCGAGTGCCGTTGTTGTCGCCGAGTTGGTTAACTCACTCACTGCTTAGAAGTCCAAATATGATAATAATAATAATGATAATAATTTTTACTCTTTAGTTATTGTTGTTATGGAAAATTGTTGGAAATTATGAACTAAGAGGAGTTCCGCAAACCAAAGAAACATGCTCTTGCAAATGAACATGTTAGTTAAAACAGTAAAATAAAATCTATGTAAGAGATTGTAAATAATTACTTGAAGACTACTGCATGTATAAAAATTTGTTCAAAAAAATTTAATTATAAATTTAGAATTTTTATAGTTTATTAAATGATTTTAGTACTCTAAAAAATGAGAAATTCATATATATATATATATATATATATATATATTAGATACAAATGCTATCGTAAAAAAATCTATTGGAGAAGTAAATCAATTTATTTCAAATGGATTGATGATGATGATTGAAGAGTTTGTTATAAGATTTATTTCAAATAGATTGATTTGATGTTATATTTAATTAAGCTTGATATATATATATATATATATATATATATATATATATATATATATATTTGAGAAAGACCACAAGTGATAGAACCCCAGAGACGTGCATGTGTGGGGAGTAAGGCTCAATGCTGACCCACGTGCCCTCACCTTATGTAGAACATGAGGTTGATCTCGGGTCCTCCCCAAAACCAACGCCCTACGTAAAAAACCTAATACCAATTGACCCAAAGGCCGTTGGTTAAGTTTCATATAACTTTATTAAAAGATACCATTTCTTTTATTTTATTTTTTTATTAAAACCCCAACAACAGGAAACATATAGAAAATGATAAAAATAAATATATTCAAGTGCTTTTTATTTCCTTAATAGTAATTTTATAGTTTACAAGCACTTCTAAATGCTGATACTCAGATACACATTGGAAAGCACTTCTTACATAAAAAGCACCTACTAATTGGACATCCAAACATACAATCTCCATAAAAGCACTTGTAATAAACATAAGTGAAGCAAGCAATTTTCTTAAAGTCATGAATCCAAACATGCGCATTTGCTTCCACATAAAAATAGTGCATGGAGACATCATATAACAAAGATATAAACTTGATCATATCCTTTGCTGCAGAGTTGAAGCATAGAGAAACACAAGCATTAGCATTTCAAAGTATTGCAACAACAATTTTTGAGCTGATTAAAAACAGATGAAGTTAAACACTTTAATTTCTTACCCTGCATATCCACTATAAGTTGGTTGGAAATTGTAAATGAGATGGGTTAGAACCGCGATTGGTTTAGGTCTCGTTGAAGATTTTCGCGCTTCACTGCATAAGGTAAAAGAGAAATAGTGATTTCAATTGCATGTTTGTTTAAATTTTTCTGATGAAAAAACAATAATAGTGGTTGTATTAATCAGTAGAGCTTGAGAATCAAGAAATAAGTGATTTCATTTGGCATTTAATTGGTTTATTCCCAGAATAAGAATTGAACAGTTAGAAACAAATAATTGAACAACAGTAGAAAGCAATTTAGGAATTTCTATAATTTGAGGAATATTGTTTTATTAACATGCGGTGATCAAATGAATAACAAACTGAAAAATTACATGAAAGGGAGAACTAGAATTTCTATGGCTAAAACTTTTGTGAGTCTTCATGAGTAGCAGTACAAACAAACATTTCCAATTAGTTGAAGAAAATATTGGTAATTTGGCATTATGTGATCAATTATATCAGAATTGCAAGACTAGTGCAATAAAATTAATGCAATTAAACACAGAGATCCGAAACATTGAAATCCAATAAAATAGTGACCTGATGAAGTAGTTGGCAGTCTGTTGAGTAACTCGAATTGCATCTTCAGTATGAGGAATTGTATAATTGTACCCCCATTCAAAAGCATTTCTCTGTATCAAGGCATGTAAAATTTCTTGTTATCTAATAATTAAATAGTAATTCTTCAAAGTTGTGAAGTTAATGGAATGAAGGTTAAAACATACAGATGGAATCCATTGAAACCCAACGATAGGATAGTTGTAGGCTTGTGCCGTGGAAACAAAATCCTGATTAAACACAGACATTGGCAGTAGCTAATTAATCAAGTTAAAGACATACTAGGCTGGCAGTCAATGCAATGCATTCAAATTTCATACCACATTATTAGTATCCGCAGAGGTGGTGAGAATATTGAAGAAGCTAGATAGAGCATTGTCCGCTTGCAACCTTGTAGGTGAAATGCCATACTGCCATATTTCCATAATTAATTAACATGATTAAATTATTACCAAGATTAATTTGATTTATAAAAACTAGATATCCTAAAATGTGACATATATAAAGGATGCAATGTTGAAATGGGAGCTCATTGTCATTAGGCTTCTCTGTGTTCAGTCACTACATCATATGAATTTGTCACATTACTTGGACTTGTGTTATTTATAATGGAGAATAAATTTATAATGTGTTTCTGATCCGAAAATATACTAAAAATCTAAGGAGTATGACTGTGAGAATAGGTTATACATGTACAAAGTAAATCTGTGTTTGTAGTATTGTTATTAATTTAAAGATAATATGCATTGTTAGTAATATTATTAAGGGGAATTTATTAATTATCAATAGAATTAGTCAATTCTATAATCAAGCCTACAAAACTTGTATGTGTGTGTAGCATCTATTATAATAATTGATTTGTTATCATATCTTGTATGCTTTCTTTTCTTTTTCTTTCTTCACACATCCTCTGTTATTGATGAATTTTAATCTTTCTTATTTGTTAATGTTGCAGTAAAATGTTTTTAATTTATATCTAACAATTAATGACAACTGAGGAGAGAAGTTAATAAGCAAAATATGCTTTCTTATTTATTCACTTATGAAAATTTTTTAATTGTTAAGTGTAGGCTATATATATATAATAACTAAATGCAATTATGAACATATATATATATATATATATATATATATATATTCTAACAATGTGAGTGCATAAATATTGTGCCTCTTTAACTTCGGCATCCATGTCCATGTCTACCAATATCATCTACCAGAACTTTGCACAGGAAACAAAATTAAATACTTATTGGTGGGAAGATTGACTTATATGAACAAATGCCGAAAACGACGGAAAGCAAAGATTTTTTGAATCTTTATAAATGGATTAAAAAATATCTATACAAACCAAAGGAACAATTGCATTTCATGTAACATTTTTTTTTGGAAGAGGCGCTGGACGAACCCACTAGAGATCCGAGGGACGTGCACAAGTCTTGGTGGAACAAGTGGGGACGGGGCCGCGCTCACGTGGGCGCTGGAACCACCGGTACACAACTACTATTCACAACTCCCAGAAATATGCCCTCAGCCAAGAATCGAACTCTCACCACTCAGTGAGAGCTCTATCGGCGACCCGTGTACCAATAGACCCGAAGGTTGTTGGCTGCATTTCATGTAACATTGAATGACCTTATAAATATTCAACATAGTGCTCCTATTCAACTCACCATACTATTGTGCATTGCAAGGCATTCTGTGCTCATCTTAGCCAATAAATCTGGAGGAAAGCTTCAGTATTGTACATGATAAAAAGCAAACAACTCAACGTAAGCAGAAACATGACAATTCAAAGAAAATCACTAAGCTAAGGAATATAAAACAGAAAGAGCTTGAGTGAATTATGCTAAGTAGGAAAAAACAAAAACAAAAACATGCAATTCAAAGTGAATGTAAATTCGGTTAAAACAACATTCTCATATAACATCAAATGGTTCATAAATGCATATCACATTGTAACAATAGAAAATCATGATGACAGAACTGGTCGTTGAAATAAAGTCATAAACAGTATTAAAATTCGGAATGTTTTGTTTCAATAATAGCACGCATACTTAAATTGGCAACTTTAGAGCAAATACCTACCTCTGGAAGAGAGTTCCATTGAAGTCTGAAGTACTGAACTGAAGTGTAGATGCCTGATTTTTTATGTCAATTTTCTCCAAGATATCATTATTATACAATCATTAGTTCAGAAACACATTCAAATTAATTAATGAGATAAGATGAACTTTATATATATATATATATATATATATATCTCAATGACTTCAAAAATTAGGAATTTCCACTACAAGAAAACAGTCGCATCACTGACGGAATTTTTCCAACGGAATTTGTTCCATTGGTAATATCAATATCACTGACGGAATTTGTGACGGAATTCCAACGAACAATTTTTAACACATCAGAACATATTAGTGACGGAATATAATTTTATCACCAACGGAAAATTCCGTCGGGGATAATTTCCGTGGGAAATTCCGTTGGTGAAAAGAATTAATTTTATTTCGATGATTTAAAAATAAGTTTTTAATATTTTGAAAATTATTATTATAAGATTGACATTAACCCCGGTGCCGACGTTATCAACCCCTCCCATCCCACTATATTTTGTTATTCTTATTATTTAAATATTATATTAAAATTAATAAAATAATAATATAATCAATTATTTTAAATGGGAGATATAACCCCGGCGGCGGGGTTACTAAGTGCTAACTCCGGGGTTATTAACCCCTCCCACTATATTTTTTTTATTTCTAATTTAAATTATTATATTAAAATTAATAAAATAATTAAATAATAATGGGAGATAGAAACGCCGAATTAATTGTATATATATTTAATATAAATAAGTTTTCCACTAAAAATAATTAAAAAAAGGCTTTTCTTAATTCATGGAAATCACGGTCTCAATTTTAATCGCTAATTTTTTATTTAGTTAATAAATTATTTACAAAATTTAGAAATATTAAAAATATGCAAGATAATTAATAATAGGTTTACAATTTTAGTTAATTTTTATACTAATGTCCATTTAATTATTAATAATTTACTAATTAAATAAATATGTGGGCTTCACTATCAACCATTTGATTCTTCTCCAAAATCATCTCTACCCTTGATTCAAAATTTCAAATCACATGAGAATCCATCACTCCATTAAATTAATGTAAACATTGATATACATAAATATTATTAACTTACTTTCAAATATAAACTATTATTTCCTATTATTAATAATACTAATACCAATAATAATAATAATAATAATAATAATAATAATAATAATAATTTGTAATTTTTTTTAAATATCTAAAAACTAACTTTTGATTATATTTAGATTATAACAAAATATTTAAAAAAATAAAATATTACCACTATATTATATATAAAAAAACAAAAAGATAAGATATTGATCTAGAAAACAATTTTATGATGACATTTAGTAAGATATTAATTTATTTTTAATTATTGTTACTATAGATTTATAATATATCAATTTATCAAAAGATAATTATAAAATATTTTAATGTTCATCTATAAAATATTTATTTATTTTATTTCTTATAATTACAAGAAAATATAATATGAATGAATATATAGTGTTGATTTAAACCTCCTAAATTTATTATTGTTATATTAGATATTTAATGAAGGATTAAATGATAAAATTAAATTTATGGGTGAAATATGTTTTTTTTTAAATATTTATGCTTGTTTATTTATTTAATTTTTAAATAACAAGATAAATTAATGAAACAAAAGAATATTGTAAAAATATGTTATTTTTAAGTACTAACGGATTTTCAGAGCAAAAAAAAAAATTGATTTATTAAAAACCTTTGCTTTGAAACCAAGTAAAATAGTTCTTAACTATGAATTATATATATTGTAGGGACTCAAGGGCAAAAAGTTAATGACGACATGAATCTCATCTCCTTTTTTTTAAATTAAGTAAAATTATATCCATGATTTTTCATTATTTTTTAATACAATTGAGATCCACTCTCTTTATTAACAGTAATAATAATTTTTATTTTATTTATTGATTTTATAAAAGACCTATCTCTTTATACAATTGAGGGCTTCTTTTCTTTATTAGTCCTCACCACCACCAAACGCCTCCAGAGCACCCGCACTTCCTCTGCAACATCCACCACCACTCTCCTTGAGAGCACCCACACTTCTTCTGCAATCTCCACCTCCGCGCCTCCCCTGGCCGCCTTCGCCAGTGCCACCCTCGGCATTGTATGCCCTCTCATAGCCTCTTGCTTAAACCCTAACTTTTTCCACGCATCGGCGATCATCTGGTGATCTCTTCAGCTCTTATCCTTCGATCTCCTGTGGATTAAAGTCGGGGTTTTCGAAATTGAGGGTAAAAAATCTCTTCCGATCCCTATAATTTATAGTTGATCTTGTAGATTTCTTTTGTGTTTTTATTTTTTTCCTATTGATGAGATTTATAATTTATTTTTGTTTGATCTCTTGATGTGCAGGATATTCAACCGATACTTGCCTTCTCAGTGCTGGCTGTGGTGGTTAAGGTATGGTGATTTATTAGGTTTAATCATGTTTATTATGTAGAGAATTTTGATTTATTTTGTGATTTTATCTAGGATTTGGATTTCCCTTATGATGGTTCTCAATTGGTGGATATCTTGTTGCCAATATATTTTTCAATCTTGTTTGATGAATGTTTGGGTTGTTGGTCAATGAGCATTCATCAATATCAAGGTCGAGGTATGGCTGAAAAATAATTCTTCACTTTTTAAAAGCATCCAATGTTTAAGATAATATATAAAATTTTATTTAGCTAAAAAAAAGACATAAATGTTAACTTATATTTCATTCTTTGTTAGTCTCTTATCAACATTTGTCTCTAATCTTATATTTTATTGAGAGAATGAAACATTATTCCCAAATGACACAAACATTTGTCTTTCCTTGTGGTTGTAGCTCATGGTGTGGAGTCTTTGAAAAGCATAATGAGTGTCAAATAGCACTTTAATGATTTAATTAATTGATTTTTTTTAATTAAGGTTGAACTAAACTCATGGCAGCATGTTGCCGTCTATCCATTATGTTTGTTTGTTTGTTTTTTTTTTAAACAAAAATTTAATCTCATAACATTACACTACTATCATAAATTTCATTTGTTAATGGCACCATTTTATTAATTTTTTTAATTTTGAAATTGAATTATATAATCAACATTTATTACAGGAATTATTTTAATTTCACTCTTCTTTTATAAATGTGAAATTACCTGAATCCAACCCTCAAATTTTGAGTTGAGAATTATTAATTAAAACATATATATCATTAGATTATAGTTATCTAATGATATTGATGATGATTCACAAACATACGAATTATTAGTGCCGGTTCTCAAACCATAATAAGGTATTGGTATTTTCATTAAATTCTTGTATTTTTAAATTAATTTAAATTATTAAGTTTGTCTATAACCATGCATGGAAAAAAATGCAAATATAGATAATTATTTTCAATTTCTTTATAAGATAACATAAGGCCAATGTGCATGACCTTAACTATATATTAATAGCTAGTTTTGAGTTATATATTGGTTGATTAGGTGACTATAAAGTTTGTTTTTGAATAAACTATAAAGTTTTTTGAAATTAACTAACTTCATCAAATAAATTATAAATTATATGGTTGAAATTAATTAATCTAAATTAATGAGTTGACTCTTTGTTGCCTAGAGTAAACTCCACATAAATCATTTTTAATCTCTAATCAGTGATTGGAGTTGCATTCTCCTCATCATGAACTCATACTTAATTTAGTGAAAAATCCGGACTTCTCATGTGGCGGTACATGATGGTGAAAAATGACTTTATAAATGCAGTTGTTAATGAATACTATTATTTAATTTTTCAGGTCCTAATTTATCATTTCAAGCACAGAGGTTGATCAAGCATATTCAAAACTTGAGAAAGGTCATCTACGCAGACACTAGATTGTAATTTGAAGCTGCATAAGGATGATAATCTAATGGTGAAATTTTTACCCATGTCTTATTCGGTAGGGAAAATTTATGTGGCCTATTGAGAAAGCAAAAGTTGTGAGAGCAATTTGGGAGACTACGTGCAAGGAACGGTTGCGTGGTATGTTGGAAGAAGAAAGGAAGCGGGCAATGAGACATTTTGGTGTTAGTGAAATTTCAAAGTGCAAAGGTTACAATGTAGGTTGGATTCGATTGGACATTTGGGATCGATTGGTTAGTGATGTGTGGACTACGGATGCATGGAAAAATCGATCAATTAATGGCAAGCGAAATAGGATGATTGAGAAAGATGGAAGCATCACCAAGCATACCGGTGGATCGATCCCTTTTATGGTTCATGCGGAGAGGATGGTATGTACACAATTCATATTTTAAATTTTACTAGCACGTGTCTTTATAATCTCTTATTTAATATTGTCATGTAGGAAAAACAACTAAACCGAAAACCAACCTATGGAGAATTGTTCAACCGCACCCACAAACGTGAGAAAGGTCAAGGTGATTTTGTTGATCATAAGTCCAAGAATGTCTGTGTAAGTGTATGCCTTTGATAATATGCACTTCTTTTCTTATGTGGTTGTCTATGTTCTTAATATTTCTTTTCACTTTATTGGAGAATAAATGTGCTACTTTTTTTTTAGAGATAGTATTTATAGAATTCTATCATGGTGTGTTTTCCATCATGGCCATATAGGAGAATTTACATATGTTTTCTTACAATTGCATGTATTTCTATTTGTGCATGCTTCTTGTGCCAAAAACTGAATATGCTTCTTGTATGGGGATTATTACATCACAATTTTTTTTTTGTTGTCAACTTTTTATTGTCATGTTATAATGTAGGATCATTGATATGTATATTGATGAAATTGCAACTAGCTAGTTTATAAATTAATTTTGATGTATATGTTGATCTAATTGGTTTGTTATTTTTTTATAGGAATCTTATACTTCTTCAATGAGTCAAAAGTATGGTCCTGATGAAGCCAATCATCCTGAGTTTGACCCAGAAGTTTGGTGTGATGCAATTGGAGGGCAAGGTACTACACGCACTCATTTCTATGGGTTTGGAATCACGCCACGTGGTAAGAATTTCATATCTACTTCCATCAATGCTGGAGATGCATCATACTCGGCTTGTAGTCGTCCGAATCATGAACGTGAACAAACTCCAATTGAAATTGACAATTTACGTGAAGAAGTGACTCTTGTGAAAGACAGAATGATCAACTTGGAGGATAAAGTAGAGAAGCAAGCGAGCGATACGGCGGATATCAAGAAGTATCTTGAACAAATGATGGATATGTTTAATCCTGCGCGTATGTTTACAAATGCTTCAGTAGGACCTTCTCAGCCTACCTCGCAGGATAAAGACACTGGTGGATCACCACTTTGAATATTAAACAGATTAATATATGCTATACATATGGTACTGTTTCTTTTTTATGTTTAGTACTTGTTAAGACTTGTTAATTATCAGTGATGTATGTACACTAAGTATGGTACGGGAAATTATTTACATGTTGACAGTATTTAATATTGTGTGTTTGCCATATGAATTTTCTTATATGTATTGGTACAGGGAAATCAAGCAGGATAAATATAATTAATAATATAATATAAGAGCTTTTAGTGACGGAATTCATTTGGATGTAAAGGGACTAATTCCGTGGGTGATATTCTTTTAGTGATAGAAATCCGTGGGTAATACACCACATAAGTGACAAAAATTCCGTTGGTGTTAAAAAGAACTTTCCCTGATATAATTCCGTGGGTGAAGCGAGTATCCGTGACGAATTCAGTCGGTGATATACACTACCGAGTGACAAAAATTTGTTTGGTGGTGAAGAGACTAAATACCTAATTCAGTGGGTGATAATTATTTATTGATGTGAATTTTTGTGGGTAATACAGAACATCAGTGATGGAATTCCGTTGGTGTTAAAGATCATTACCGATGGAATTCCGTAGGTGAAGTGAGTATATCTATGACGGAATTCCGTCGGTGATATACACTATCATTGACGGAATTCATTTGGTGGTGAAGAGACTCAAATATAGATTTCCGTGGGTGATAATTTTTTAATGACGGAATTCCGTGGGTAATACACCACATCAGTGACCGAATTTCGTTAGTGTTAAAGATCTTTACCAACGGAATTCCGTGGGTGAAGTGAGTATATCCGCGACTGAATTTCGTCGGTGATATGTATTTTCTTATCATTAATTTTAGTTTTTATTTTGGATTCACTAACAGAATATTCCGTCGGTGATACTCTAGCATCACCCACGGAAAAAAATATTTCCGACGGAATATAATCAGCGACACAAAATTTTCCGACAAACGTTTCCAACGGACAGTTCCGTCGTTGTTGATCATCAGTGACGGAATTGTAGTTTTCAGTGACGGAAAAGTCCGTCAGTGATGCGACTGTTTTCTTGTAGTGTTCTAATAATCTACGTAACGTGGTTGAAAGGAGTCCAGTAAAAGAGCAACCCCATCTTTCAACCTGAAAGGCATGCTAACTATATGCTATATAAACTTGAGATAGTAGCAAATTGAACATCAAATTAATTTCAAATCACAGAGAACAACAAGAACCTGGCTGATGAACATGGTCAATAGCTCAAAGCCTAAGGCCATTCCATACAAAGGAAAATGATCCCCTGCATCATTTTTTGCCAAAACTATCTGGGAAGTAAAAGAAAAAAGAAGATCAGTAGCTTTTTCTATGCAACAAACATACCACAACTAGTCATACATATATATATATATATATATATATACATACAACTGTTAGATGTATTGTTGTATTGTCTATATATATACATGTATATGTATGTACAGATGTATATGTATACTTATCATATTTTATATGTAGACCCAAAGGGTCACTCATGTAATGTGTTCAAGTATATACACTTGTTCCATTCTCTCTCTTTCTTCTTCTAACAACAACACAGGTACCGTTTTCTTCTAATTAAGCAATAAATTTGTAATCAAGAACAAAAAAAATAAAAAATAAAAAATAAAATAAATAAATAAAAAAGGAATATTTTGACATAAATGTGAGTGACCACATACCTCAAAAATTTTCTTCGACACATCATAGTACAAGCCTGTTTTCGCCCATCCACCAGTAAAAAACACGCCATTTACCACATTGAGTTTCTACACAAACGTCATGTTATAAGACAACTTGACCAAAACCATGCTTGTATTTTTCTTTAACAATATTTAAATGGGGCTTTTGCAGGTGTACCCCTACAAAATTTTGAAATTGCATATTTGCCCCTGAATAAAAGTTAATTGCATACATACCCTTGAATAATATACATAATTGTGTATATAACCTTGGGGTTCAAATTAGTTGAAAAACCATCCATTAACAAACAACAAATATATAAAATTACCATTATACCATTGTATATATACCCTTGAAAAGTATTTTTTAAGTTGTATAAGGGTTATTTTGGACATTTTGTATATTTTAATCCAAGTTATAACCATAGTTAATCAAGTTTGATTACCGGAATCTAACAGTAGGGGCATATCTGTAATTACCTATATTTTTCAGAGGTATATATACAATTATGTTTTTTCTGAGGGTAAATATGTAATTATAGAATTTTTGAGGGGTTTATAACCAATTCTCCCTATTTAAATTAGTATCACGTCTGAGGTTGTTATCAATTTTTTTTTATCACTTCAAGGCTGGAAATAAAATTAAGATTTTCATATATGTTGTGACTTGTTAGGATGTTTACATATATAAGTGTTGTTTTAAAATTAATTCTTAAATATAATTAGTAGCTTTAAACAAGTGTCAATTCAGAACTAATTTTTGGATTTTAAAAATAATATTTACTTTGATTTTTAAGATTTTTGTCTAATTAATTTAAAAAATTGAATGGTGTTTCAAATTAATAAATTATAAGTACATTAACCATTTAGAACTCAGTAAATGGCATGTTTTCTAAAAAAAAAACGAAAACATTTATATTATTTAAAATTAAAAATACATATTTAAACCACCACTTTCAACCATGTATTGAGAAGGAGTTAAACTCATAACTTTCCGTAATTAAATGTTTTTATTACTTGGCCATTACAACGATGACACTCTTCTTCAAGTTCAATCCACAATTCTAATATATATGAGATTGTGTCGTTTAGAAACATTTTTAAATTTCTAATTTATAAACATCACATAGTGATCGTTAGATTTGCATTTAATAGTTATTGTGGAACCACCTCATCACTAGTCTTCGTCCAGAGGGGTTTACTTCCGGAAATGTTAAACAAAAGTACAATAATGGGACTGGCCATATATAGTATCAAACAATATCTAATATTATTTAACACTTACAACAATAGTACAATAACCATGATCAAACAACTACCACCAAACATTGCTGGACATCTATTCAAAACGTATATAATATATATATATATATATATATATATTATAATTACAACATTAAATAAAAATGCAAACAAAATAAAAATAAAAACAGTTCACGAGAGAATTCAATCTAAATGAGGAAATAAAACATGCACCTTTCTTTCTCATGAGAAGGAGATCTTAAAAGACTTATAATTAAGAGGAGGAATTACTTTTATGATGATATCTTCGGGCTCGTTGTAGATGATAGGGATAACCCGGGCGCCAACTGACTCAACGAACTTAACATAGGATGCAGGGATATTGGAGGCATTGGTGGCGTTAGTCAGCCTTCCACTTGCACCGTCGCCGGGGTGAGACAGGATCCCAATCACCGGCTGATAGTATAACAAGGGATCAGGAGAGGGGCAGCTGGATCCATCTGAGGATCGGAAGATAACATCATTTTGGCATGGGAGAACAAGGGATTGGGCCTTGGCAGAAGAGCCATTCATCCATAATGCAAGAACAACAGCAAAGAGGAAAGGAAGAAAGTGGGCTGTGTTGGAAGCAACCATTTGGGGTTTGCAGGAGGAGACTGTGCAGCTAGCGCGCCCTCTCCCTCTCCCCCGCGCTCATCTTTATAGACTGCTACTAAGCTTAAATGGTAAATAGTAATTTGTAAATCGACCAAAATACTTATAACATAATAGTACTTGATTTGATTTTATTGTAGATGAGAGATTCGAAAGATCTCGTGTTTAAGACTCATTAGAAATAATAATGGTAATAGATTGACGGTTGTGGGTGCAGACTAAACCTCTTGTTAGTTCCGCCGGTGTAATTTGTGGGTTTTAGGGAACACTCAAGCACTCATAGAAATCTCACACAAACCAAGAAAGAAAGAGACACACGACATTGGTAACCCAGTTCGGCATCCACTCGCCTACGTCTGGGGGCCAAGCACGGAGATAAACAATCCACTAAAAGAGGTAAAAATAGATGAGTACAAACACTTGTCACTCACTCACTCAACAATAAAGAACACTACCCTCTCTAGATTGTCTAGTGCTCACCCACTCTCCTCCAAGAGTCACACTTACAATCTACGAGCAAGGTAGCTTATATATACGCCTCAACGTCCCAAATATAGCACATACCTCTTTTAGAATCTCCGCGGCTACTAATTTAAAAACCTTCCGAAATTAGCTGTTGCAACTCCTGTTGTAACATAAGTTGCAACATGGCCCTGACTGCTGACTTGACTGAGTTCTGGTTACGTTGCGGACGACTTCAAGACCCATCAACCTCCCGGTTATGCTTAGTCTAAGTTAATGCAGCCAAATCTCCCGATCCCGACTGCCGGCAACTAGCCTACCTCCTCAGTTTCTCATCACGCAGTCCCCTCGCAAGGGGTGCACGTCCTTGTGCGTCTTCCATGAAACTTGTCAAACTTAGTCTTCAATCTTCCAAGTTTGGTCTTCAAAGATTCTCCAAACTTGATCTTCAATTCACCCAAGTTTGGTCCTCAAATCTTCCCAATAATAGATCTTCAATCAATCAATTCAATCATCAAGGATTCTTGAAATCATATCTCCTTCATTCATACCATGAATAGATATTTCTTCAAATAAGCTCCACCATATTTAGTCTTCAATCATATCTCTCTAAGTATGGTCTTGATATGATCTTGTCTTCAAGTTGAACAAGTTACCAAGAATAATACCACCAAGATCTTCAAGATATTTGGCCCCATGCTGTAGACTTACTAAAAATAGTTCCACCATATTTAAGATGATTTGCCTTGCACCCCAAGTCTCCTTGCCATGTCACCATACTCTGCATATCATCAATTATGCCTTGTCACCATGGTTGGCATGTCATCTGCCTTGGTGTCAAATCATGCCAATAAATAGTGCGGTTGCACTAACAATCTCCCCCTTTGGCATAATTTGACACAACTGCTTTTGCACCTAGACTGACTCCTGTTACAACATTCAGTTACAACACTGACTGGGACACAGACTACACTAATACTGTTACAACTTCCAGTTACAACATCAACTGGAGAACAGAAACCATAACTGACACCAGATTTCATCTAGTTACTTACAAAGAACTGAGAGAGTATTACAAACTGCAACTAGTGAGACAAAATATGATTAAACATAAAGGACTAACAACCATAAAAATGTTCAGAACCAAACAATAAGACTAAATGTCCAAGTGCCCACGAAATGAAAAACAAGTCAGTCTGGTGCTAGCAAAACTTCTCCCCTTTGTGACATAATTGATGCCGAATTCTTCATGAGTTGTTGTAAGCTTTGTTATACCATCTTCAGCAACTTCCCCTATCTTCAGGTTTCCTGGTCTTCATCTCCCCTTGAGTTGTGGCCATCAGCTTCTCTTTTCTTCTTCTTTTCGAGGACTTCTAGGCGGGATAGGATTTTTTGCTTCTGTTGGGCAATGATGAATAGTTCTGCAGACAATCATCGTTGCCTCCTTTCCACATCTTCTAGTTGTTCCTTCAAAAGCTTTTCATACTCTTCTTCAACCAACAGATTCGCCTCTTCTGCATCTTCAGGCATTTGTGGTGGAGACACTCCTACAGGTAAATCAATTTTCTTACTTGGGCTGAATAGCTTCTGAGAAATCTTCAGCTTCTTCACTGTTGTGACTGTTTCTCCCTTCCTGAGTTGTACTCCATGTTGTAACAAATACTGTGACAGCAGTGCAGGATACCCAAGTGATGTTGAGGAGCTTGTATAGTCAGCTTCTTTCACAATATTCTGGAAAATCAGCCTTCCCAGATTGAACTTCTTGCTAGTTCCAATAGCAAATAATAAAAGCGCGAGCTCCTTTACTATGCTGGAGTTGTGTGGGGCTGGTAACCAATTCTGAATGCCAAGTCTAAACAGAACATTGTACTTGGCTGTGAGGATGGAAGTCGGTAGCCTTGTTTCTTCTCCCCATGACTCTGTCCTTCCTCCAGTAATTTCTTTCAGAACCTCTTCATTCAACTCAAACCCTTCTACATAGTTGCCTTTCACCTCAGGTTTAAACTCCAGGAATCTGTTCAGACAAGCGGGAGTAAAAGGAATCCACTTACCTCGAACATAAACTCTAGTGATACCTTTGTCAGATGACAGAAAATTACTGTAAAATTCTTGCATTAGAGACAAATTGTAACTTTCTGGAAATGTTGCAGACTTATACAGACTCCTTTCTTGCAATAACTTGGTCAGTCCAAACTTCTCAAATGCAACCTCATCAATCATTCTTTCAACCACAATACCTCTCTCTGCAACAGATTCAAACTTCTTCTTATATGGTTCATCAAGGAATCTGTCTTCATCATTGTCTTTTGCCTGTTGGGTTGCCTTCTTCTTTTTTCTTAAAACTTGATGATGGTTTCTCCCCCTGTTTTTCAGCTTCAGTACACTTCCTCTTGAGCCTTGGAGAGACTTCTACTTTTATATCTGAGAAAGACTTCCTCTTGGACTTGCTAACATTCTCATTCTTCAGGGTTTTCTTCCTTGACGGGGCCTTCTTTCTAGACACTATCTTCTTCCCTTTAACAATTTGGGTGACACTATCTTCTTCCTTTTAGAATCGGTCTCTCTCATCCTTATTTCCGCAATTCGGGCAGTGATTTCTTGTGGGGTGGCTGGAGCACGGCGGGTCATCCTCTTCATCCTCATCTTTTCTCACTGTCTTCGTCTTCTTCTTCTCTTTCTCCTGATTTCAAAAACAATCTTTGGAAACAATTTGGGATATTAGGGTTTTTATGCCCCCATTAATTAGTTATAACTTCCAAGGCACCCTTTCATATTTTAAAAAAAAATCTCTTTTCAAAAGAAATAATCCCTCTATTTTTTTTTTTGAATATTTTTATTTTCCCTCCTCTTTATTTCTTTTTTTTTTTTTAAACTTTGAGAGACATCAAGAGATTTTCACTCGTTGGAGTGTTTTGTTTGTTGACTTCATAGTACCACAATCAACACTTTGCTGGTTGTAACATAATGTTGTAGTTGTCTGATTTTTCACAATCTTCAACTCTGAACTGGAGACCTCTATATTTTCTCTTAGTTTTTTATCTTTCTGGATCCATAGTTTCTTGATTACTATAGTCTTTCCTCTGACTTTCCTTTTGATGACGGCTTGTACTTGTCCAACTATTCATCCACTTTTCAAGTCTTCTTTTAATTTGATGCACTTGGGTCTTATGTGGCCAGTCTCTCCACAATGAAAACATGCAGGCACTTCACTTTTCAGTTCTTCCCTTACTTCGACTTGCTTCTCATCATTATTTTGTTGAGTAGTTGATTTGACAAATATAACTTCTGAACTTTTTGTCTTGACTTTTGAAGTTTCCCCAACATACCCAATACCATGTCGGGTTTTGCTTGTTCTTCCAACAGATAGAATCTCATCAAGCTTGGGTTTACCTTTGTTCATGGAGTTCAAGATCTTCTCAGCATGTTGCAACTTTTCTTTGCAATCACTCAACTCTTACTCTAACTATTGATTTTGCAACATCATCTCATTGAATTTATTCATCATGAGTTTATAACATGCAAGAAGATTATTTTCTGTTAACTCATTGAACTCACTGTCAGTTTCAGTTGATGTTGTAGCTGATGTTGCAACATATTCTGCAACACGATTTGATCCATTCATCACAGTAGGAAAAGATGTATGATAGTTGGTTAGACTTCCTTCATCGTCTTCTTCAGTGCTACCATCTGAGTCATCACTCCATCTAGCATTCAGTGACTTTCCTTTCTTCCTGAGAGTGTTAGCACAATCGGCTTAATAGTGCCCAAAGCATCCACATTCTCTACACTTAATCTTCATGAGATGATCTTCGACTTCTTCTTTTTCTTTATTCGGAGCATCTTTACTCTAGAATCTCTTACCTTGTGTCTTGTATTTTCTGATCATATCTCGCAACTTTCTTGTCAAAAGAGCAACATCATTGTCATCTTCATCTTCATTGTCAGTTTCAACACCCTGAAGTAGTTCCTTCTGCTTTGTTGTTTCAACCTTTAAAGCTATATCTTCTATTCTTCTATCAGGATTGAGATTCATCTCATATGCTTGCAAAGACCCCATCAGCTCATCCAGTTTCATAGTTGAAATGTCTCTTGCTTCTTCTATTGCTAAGATTTTTGCATCAAATCATCTTGGAAGCGATCTAAGAGTCTTCCGGACTAGCTTCTTATCCGAGTATTCCTTACCGAGCTGGTAGGCTTGATTTGCTATGTCCATCAATTTGACATTGAACATGGCTATGGTCTCATCTTCTCCCATCCTGAGATTCTCAAACATGGTTGTCAACATTTGAAGTTTAGATTCTCTTACCAAGTTGGTGCCTTCATGAATGGTTTGAAGAATCTCCCAAGCTTTTTTGGCGCACTCACATGTTGCAATATACTTTAATTGGTTGTCATCAACACCTCCAAAAATTGCATTGAGAGCCTTTCCATTAGCATTAGCTCTTCGCATATCTTCGGTACTCCAGTTGCTTTTCTTCTTTAAGATCTCGTTCGTGTTCAAAGAAACAATCGATAACTGCACTATCGAGAATCGAGGCTGAATACATATCAGTTACATCCACTGCCTGTGAAGCTGTTTGGTTACGTTGCCTCTTAGCAGACATGAATGAGAAATAGGAGCTCCCTACAATCATCAGATGTGATAACAGTTCGGACATCTCCATAGTTCGAAATCCCACTCATCATAGTTGAACGAAGCATATCGACACCCGATACCACTTCATTCGTGATTTGATAAAAGATGAAGTTATTAGCATTGTTCACTGCAGCACTCACGACCAAGTGGCGGATGTCTTCACAAAAGGATTACCCAATTACAAATTCGAACAGTTTAGAGATGAACTGGGTGTTAGAG
Organism: Dioscorea cayenensis subsp. rotundata; assembly: GCF_009730915.1. Lineage (NCBI taxonomy): Eukaryota > Viridiplantae > Streptophyta > Magnoliopsida > Dioscoreales > Dioscoreaceae > Dioscorea > Dioscorea cayenensis. Next base: position 85,556 of record NC_052484.1, read on the forward strand.
GTTTAGAGTAAAGGGAGCATGTTAGAATGGTTACTTTATACCTCTGAAGAGCTGACCGTTTACTTGTCAAAGATCCTGCTGGAATTTGATTGGACAACTCAAGAATTGCTGGGCTGCCATTGGATGTTACCTTTATGTTTTTATTTTTTGTCTTTTATCTTTCTTGTATGTTTGTGTGCTGTGTTAGGGACTGAGTCAACTTAAGAGTCTTTATATTTGAATCTTTGCTTTATGTTTCTATTAGCTTCAATATAGTGTATCTTGCTTCTCAGTAACCTTGGTATCTCTGTGAGAACTCTGTCTCTTCTTCCTATCTTCCAATTCTAACATTTGGTTTATAAATATACTCAAACAAACAACAAATTTTTTAAAGTAAAGTAATTTCATTTACATATAAAACTAAATACCTCCAAACAAACACCCCCTAAATAAACTAACAATAAAGTCTATTAATTACCGGATTCACATTAGAACTTTTCATAAATAGTGATGAGAGTTTGAATCACAGGTGAAGAGATATTTTTGATAATGTGAATATTAATTATGTGTGAGTGGTTTCAACCTCTATATATGTTTAGGCCCTTTCCCCACTTACTCCGAAGCTTACACAAACTACTTACTTTCGGGTCTATTGGTACACGGGTCGCCGATAGAGCTCTCACCGAGTGGTGAGAGTTCGATTCTCGGCTGAGGGCACATTTCTGGGAGTTGTGAATAGTGGTTGTGTACGGGTGGTTTCAGCGCCCATGTGAGCGCGGCCCCATTCCCACTTGTTCCACCGAGGCTTGTGCACGTCCCTGGGTCTCTAGTGGGTTCGCCCGCTCCTCTTTCCCAAAACTACTTACTTTCATAAACGCGCAGCCGTTCATTTGGGAAAAAAAACTGGTGAATGAATGTGAGCAAGAAGCTTTTTCAGGGGAGTTTGTGTGAATCTGTGGATTCAGTTCATTACATTTATTGGAGCTTTCATTCTTCTTCTTCTTCTTCTCCATTGAATCATGGCGGAGAACAACTAGATTCCAGGATCGCACTATTAAGATGGAAACAGTCATGGCGGTCTTTGATCAAAAAGAGGAGAAAGATCGTATGAAAGACGAGAGAGCTAGGATCTCTTTGATCGAACAATCAGTACTGGCTTCTATTGCTAAATCCATGGAGTATTTGCAACAACAGTCGACAGGTCCCCAGAATGGTTTTACCGCTCCGATGCTAAACGACTCCTTTCTCTCTTTGGATCTCCAAGCTGAAGTAATTCAACCCCAAACCCCACCCGCTCGCCATCCGATCCGCATCCGCCTACCTCTCCAACACTCCGTAGGCGTTGGATCGAGCCGCATTCGCCGAGCCGACTGCGCTTGGGGGAACTAGGGTGAAATTTGGCCGCCGTATGGCTAGATCGGTTGGATCGGACTTCGAATTACCGGAATTTCGCCGGGATCTCACGATCCACGATGAGACTGAGAGATCCGACAGCCCCGCGCGGCGATGACGGAGGAGAAAGGGGAGGGGATTGGAGAGGAGAGGTTCGCGGTAGTGAAGCGCTTGTGTGATCCCCAGAAGTACTATAAAGAATCGATGGTGGAGATGATCTTGGAGAAGAGGATCGGACGGCCAGAAGAGGTTGCTGGCTTGTCACTTGGCATTGAGAACTCGGTTGATGAGCACCACGATGTAATCGTGAAGGTGTTTCGCCAGGTCTGGTTCGAGTTGAGCCCGGGTCGGCTTGGGTCCGAGTGCCGTTGTCGTCGCCGAGTTGGTTGACTCACTCCCTGCGTAGAAGTTCCAATCTGAATGATTGAAGCCTCATGATAATAATAATAATAATAATAATAATAATAATAATAATAATAATAATTTTTACTCTTTGGTTATTGTTGTTATGGATGTTAATAATGTTTTCTTTTATGTAAAATTGTTGGGAATTATGAATTAGTAGGAGTTTGAGGTGTTTGGGTTATAACAAAAGTTTGATGTTATATAAAAGCTTGATATAAATTTTAATTAAGGATACCATTTCTTTGGTTTTTATTAAAAACCAAACAAGAGGAACATACAAAATGATAAACAAATATTATTGAAGTGCTTTTTATTTCCTTAAGTAATAGTAAATTTACAGTTTACAAGCACTTACAAGTGCACATACACTGATACAGATACACATTGGAAGGACTTCTTACACATAAAGCACATACTAATTAGACATCCAAACATACAACGTCCATTAAATTAAAGCACTTTTAATAAACATAAACATAGTGCATTGAGACATCAAGGAAAGAAATAGACTTGATCATATCCTTTGCTGCAGAGTTGAAGCATAGAGAGACACAAGCATTAGCATTTCAAAGTATTGTAACAACAATCTTTAAGCTGATTGCAAATAGACAAAGTTTAACACTTCCTTACCCTTCTTTTCCAGTATAAACTGGTTGGTAATTGTAAATGAGATGGGCTAGAACCTCAGTCTCATCAGGTTTGGTTTTAGATTTCCGCGCTTCACTGCATAAATTAAAAGAGAAATACTGATTTCAATTGCCAATTTGTTTAATGTTATCTAATGAAAAAGTAATAATAGCGGTTGTATCAGTCAGTAGAGTTTGAGAACCAAGAAATTAGTTATTTTCTTCTAAGAGTTTGCATTCAGTTAACTGATCATATTTGGTATTTAGTTCTCGTTCCTAGAATAGAACTGAAGAACAGATACAAATAAGTGAACAATAGAAAGCAATTCAGGAATATTACAATTTGAGGATATTCCTTCATTAATTAGCATGAGGTGATCAAGTGAATTGCAAGCTTAAAATTTAAGTACTAGAATTTCTATGGTTAAAAAATTTTCTTCTGTCTTCAGTAGCATCACAGACAAACATTTCCAATTAATTGAAAAATATTGGCAATTTGGCATTATGTGGTCTATTACATTAGAATTGCAAGATTAATGCAGTAAAAAGCAATTAAACACAAAGCTCCCAAGCATTGAAAATCAAATAATAGCCACCTGATGAAGTAGTTGGCAGTTTGTTGAGTAACTCGAATTGCATCTTCAGTACGAGGTATTTTTCTGTTTCCCCACTCAAAAGCATTTTTCTGTATCAAGGCAGGTAAAATTTTCTATTAGCTAATTAGAAATATTAATTAATTTTTCAAAGTTAATACAATAAAGGTTAAAACATACAGGCGGGACCCACTGAAACCCAACTATAGGATAATTGTAGGCTTGCGCAGTGGAAACAAATTCCTGATTGAATACAGACATTGGCAGTAGCTAATCAAGTTAAAGAAATTATAGGTTCGCATGCAGTTAATGAAATGCATTCAAATTGCATACCTTATTTTTAGCATCAACAGAGGTTGTGAGAACCTTGAAGAAGCTAGGCAGATGAGTACTGTTCTTTTCAAACCTTTCTCTTGAAATACCAACCTGCCATATTTTCATAATTAATCAGCATGATCAAATTATTACCAAGATTTAATTGATATAAACTAGATCTCCTAAAATGTGACATAAAGGATGCAATGTTGAAACAGGAGCTCATTGTCATCAAGCTTCTATATATGTGTTCAGTCAATGCATCATATGAAAGTGTTACATTACATGAACTTGTGTGATTAATATATATTAATGGAAAATAAATTTGTAATGTTGCTTACTTGGATTTGGTGGGAACTAGCTAGTCTTTAGTGAGCTGTCTTTCTAATCCAAAAAAGCACTAAAATCTAAGTAGTATAACTGTGAGAATACATTCCAAGCAAATCATATATGTGTTTTAGTATTGTCATTGAAAGACAATATGCTTGTTAATTAGTAGTATTATCAATGGGAATTTCTTATCAATAGAATTAGTCAATTTCTATAAAGGGGACAAAACTTGTTTTGAGTGTGTGGCTTCTATTATAATATCTGATTTGTTATGATATCTTGTCTTCTTTCTTCACACATCCCTCTATTCTAGATGAATTATGATGTTTATTATTGGTAACATTTCGTAAAATGTCCTTGATTTCTATCTAACAGTGACAACTAGGATGAGAAGTAAAAAAAAAACAAAATATGCCTTCTTAATTATTCACTTGTCAATTTTTTTTTAGTTCAAGTGTGGGATATGTAATAACTAATGCTATTGTGAAAAAATATATATTCTTTAACAATATGTGTGCATACATTATTATTATTATTATTATTTTTATTTATAAATTGGTGATAAATATTTTTTTTATTTTTTTACCTTTGTGCTTGAAAAAAAGTAAGATAAGAAACCACTAAGCTATGCCTTGGTTCATGTGTGCATATACTTTGCCTCTTTAACTTAGGCATCCATTTACCACAACTATGAATTATAAACAATAATACTTTATCAGTGCACTATTCATTTATATGAATAAATGCTGGAAAGCAAAGATTTTGAATCTTTATAAATGGATTAAACAATATCTATATATGGAAGCAAAAGAAACAATTATATACATTTCATGTAACATGAATGACCTTGTAAATATTCAGCATATATATTTAGTGCTGTTATTCAAAACTCACCCCACTATTGTGCATGGCAAGGCATTTTGTGCTCATCTTATTCAATAACTCTGGAGGAAAGCTTCAGCATTGTACATAATAAAAGGCAATCAATTCAACGTAAGCAGCAGAAAAATTACAATTCAAATAATATCGCTAAGCTAAGGAATAAAAATTAGAAGAGCTTGAATGATCTATGCTAAATAGAAAGGAAAAAAAAAAACCAAAAAAACACAAAAACAAAAAGAAAAGCATGCTTCAAAGTGAACATAAATTAGGCTAAAACAACGCTCTTCATGTTAAATCAAATGGTTCATAAAAGCATATCACAGTGTAACAATAGAAAATCAGGATGACAGAACTGATCATTGAAACACAATCATAAACGGATATAAAATTCTGAATGTTTTGTTTCAATAATAGCATGCATACGTAAATATATTGGCACACAGCTTTGGAGCAGATACCTACCTCTGGAAAACAGTTCCTCCTAAGTCTCGAGTGTAGAAATTAAGTTTAGATGCCTGATCGTATGCAGCAATTTTCTCCATGATATTAGGATTCTACAATCATTAATTAGTTCAGAAACACAGGTAGATTAATTAATGAGATAAGATGAACTTAACAAAAATATATATATATATATATATATATATATATGTATGTCAATGACTTCAAAAGATTTGGAATTTCATAACATGGTTGAAAGGATTTCAGTAAAAGAGCAACCCCATATTTCAACCTGAAAGGCATGCTATATGCTAAACTTGAGATAGTACAAAACTAAACATCAACTTAATTTCAAATAAAAAAGAACAACAGGAACCTTGCCGACGAAATGGATCAATTGCTCAAAGCCTAAGGCCATTCCATACAAAGGAAAATGATTCCCTGCTTCGTTTTTATGCAAAACTGTCTGGGAAACAGAAGAAAAGAATATCAGTAGCTTTCTCCATACAACAAACATACCGCAACTAGCCATACAGATATATATATATACATCACACAGTTTTCCTTCTCTGCAATAAATTTGTAATCGAGAACATCTCTACCATATATATATATATATATATATATATATTGCCATAAATGTGACTGTCATACCTGAAAAATTTTCTTTGCCACATTAGTGTAAGAGGGTAATGTCATGAATCCACCGGTAAACAGCACGCCATTCACTAACTCAAGTTTCTGCACAAAAACCATGTTATTTAGAGAACTCCAAACAATTAAAACCACTTCTGTATTTTCTTAACAATACAAAAATTAGTAACACGTCTGGGGATGTTGTCAATTATTTTTTTATTTTTATTTCTTGACTTTAAAGCGGAAAATATAATTAAGATTTAAGATGATATAGTGTGTTAGAATTAAGTTTTAAATATATTTCCCAGTTTTGCAAAAACCCACACGCACTTTATTCTGAACCTTTCCATTAGTAGCTTTAATTAAGGGTCAATTCGAGAGAGAATTAATTTTTGTATTTTAAAAATAATATTTACTTTGACATTTAAACTCTTATTTAAATAATTAATAAAATGGAATGACTTTGTAAATTATTAAATTATTAATACTTTTATAGAACTCAGTAAATGGCATATTTTCTCAAAAAGGGGCAATATGTTGAAATTATTTCAAATTAATATATATATATATATATATTAACTACCCCTGACAACAAAAGACTTGCAGTTCATTTATTTCTCTAGTCAATGGTTCAATATGAATGTCAAAAGATTCATCCGTGATTTGTCCATATCCATATTTTTAATATATATATATATATATATATATTGATAAATTTAAAATTTAAAAATGTACCATAATATTTGACCGCTGCTGTCCATTCACGCACTTTTATCCAATAGTATCTAACAATGTTTAACATCCTTATAAAACAATAATTAATAGAAATAATTAGAGTACAATCTAAACCTCTTTGGATTTAAAAAAGCAACGGCCACCACCTGAAACAAACTAATAATATTATAAAAAGCATTATAATTATAACATTAAAATAGTAATCAAAAAAAGTTCAAGAAAATATTTTTTTTTTCAATAAAATTGTGAATTATTCACAAAATCTTAATTTATTGTGAGGTGGAGATGAAGATGAGAAGGAATTACGTGGGTGATGGTATCTTCGTGCTCGTCGTAGATGATAGGGATGACGCGGGCGCCACCCGACTCGACGAACTTAACATAGGACGCAGGGATATAGGAGGTCTTGTTCAGTTTCCCGCCTGCACCGTCGGTGGGGTGAGTTAGGATCCCGATCACCGGCCGGTAGTACAGAGAGTTATCCGGAGAGGGACAAATGGGTGCACCTAGGAAGGCAGCGTGGTCGTCTTCGTCTGGGACCTTGGCACAAGAGCCATTAATCCAGACTGCAAGAACAGCAAAGAGGAGAAGGAAAGGAAGAAAGTGGGTTATGTTGGAAGTAGTCATTTGGATCGAGTTTGGAGAGCAGTATATGTGGAAAGTAGTGTGGACTGGTGCGTGCTCTCTCCCTCTCGCCCCCAGCTCCTTTTATAGACTCCGATATATCACTGTTGCTAATTATTCAATATTAATTGTCTCCAGAAAGCAGATCATGCATGGTGCACGTTTTTAAAATTTTATCCATTTATTTATTTATTTTAACTTAACTATAATTAAGCTACCAAAATTATTTAAGTCGGGTGGTTATAAGCAGTGTTAATTTGGGTCATTTGGGAGAGAGAAAATTAAGGTGATGACAGGTTCAAAACCACCAATAATCTAAAATGAAGGCGAGGACACATGAAACATATATAATTAACTCCGCCACGTTCCTTAATTTCCTAGCAAGGGCTTATCTCTATTGTCGAAATAAAACAAAACAAACTTTTTCTATGAAACTAAGAGAGTAGCGCGCAAGCTCACTCCAATCTGGTTGAACACGTCAGGATTAAAACAAGCTTAGACAATACTTCTTAGTTCAAACTTAATATGTACATACATGAACTTGAGTGATATAATTACGGTGAAATAGAGAACTCAAGCACCTCTGAAGAGAGAATACATATTTATTTAGAAATCTAAACAACTTGGTGAAATATACCCTAAACCCTTACCCCTAAAGTGCATACGTACTCTTGCTTAGACCAAGAGTGAAGTAGGAACTTAAGCACATATTTATATACTAAAAGGAAATACATACTTGTTGAGAAATCAAAATAATTAGCTCAAGATTTACATCTCTGCAAATAAAAATTAATGCATACTTCTGTTTAAGTTTAATTGTAAAGAAGGATACCAGATAACTTATGACCAGGAAAACATATCTAATTAAATAGCCAGGTGAAATTTACAAATATGCAAGCTAACATTTATATATGTATAAATGTTTAACATAAGCATTTATGAAGAGACAAATATATCTTAAGAAATCTAAGTGGTCAAGTGAAAAACTTAGAATTAAAATATATACTCTTCGTTACACTTACCTGTGAGTTGTGAAACAGGGCATCTAAAGTATGTCCAGAGAGAAAAATAGACACTTCATTAGACTTATATCAAAATATTCTAGATAGTTATATACTATCTTCTAAACATTTGGGTATATGAACAAAATAATTTTTGTATGATAACTAAACACTTGAGCACATAAACTAAACATTTGCTTTTAGAAATCTAAACCCTCCATTCAGTAAAATAAATTAAAAAATACTTAACATTTGGAATAAGTTTAGGTTTTGACCTTATACCAATAAAGATTGAAAAACTAGCTGAAGCAACCAAAACCCCAAAGCCTAGGGTTCTAAAAATCTGGGAATTTGATAAAAATCAAGCTACAACTCTTGAAACAATTACAACTAGTTATAAGTTATTTATGTTCCCAATTAATATTGATAGAAAGACGAAACTATCCTTCTAATTACATTGGACAGAATAACTAGGTCCTAAGTGTTGGGTAGCAGGTCATGGTCCACAAGCCAGGAAAAGAGCAGGCAATAGGGAAAGGCCCTCCTCAATTTCCCACTAACAGTTATAAGAGACTAAAATGCTAAAATATAAAAACTAATGCAAATTTTCATTTACACAATTTTTACAATTATAATAGAAATAATAAAAAAAAAATCACTTCCAGTCTTTCTTTATGCAGAAATTGTATTACTTTATTGCTCATCAAGATTTTAATATTTTATTGCTCATCAAGATTGATGCCTCATCATATAAACATCAAAATTTTAAATTAAAATGAAAAATATTTAAATAAAGAAACAATAACTCATTAATTAAAAAAACAAGAAATTATATATATAAACCTACCAAGGTAAAAGCTTAAACATATCCATCCTTATACACAAAACTTTGATCTTTTAAAATCTTTATATAATTAGGGCAAAAAACATAAACATTTAGACATAAAAAAATAAAAGAAAAAAAAACATTTATGTAATAATAATAAAAATAAATGAAGAACAAAAATACAAGAGTTCCTATCAGAAAGTGGATGTAATACCTCACCAAAAAAAATATAGAAGTTTGCTTAAATATAAAAATAATTAAGATGGCTGGATGTAATTAACATCTCACCCAAAAATATGGAAGTCATTTAAAAAAGTTACTAATTTATTAAAGAAAAAAAAGAGTGAGTATGAACAAAGAGAAATTGACACACATCAACATGACAATATAAAAAAATCCATTGAAAGTGTAAAAGAAACAAAACAAAAACAATTATAATAAATAGAACCCTCAGATAGTAGAAAGGATCTCTGCTTAGAAGATCAAAGGAGACTCTAGATGGAGTTAGCCATTGGGAAGTCAATTTAGATATAAAAATAATTTAAAATAATAATTTCTAAAATTATTATAAAAAATTACAAATAAAAAAACTGACATTTATTGAAAGGGTTGATATTTCGAGGGGTGAAACCCAACGTGCGGATGATATTTCCAAACATAACCACGTGTCAACTGTTGATTTGCTGCAGGGTTTGTGGTTTTATTGGGTCGGCGGACTAAAATATGAGCACGTGCCAACTATTGCATGCATTCACAAGTCTCTTCATATTCACGTGTATTATTCATTAATTTATTTGGTGCTATCAAATGAATGGCCTGAAAACGTATGGCTGGTACTTTTTCTCACAAAATTCTTTGAGAAACTTAAAAATTCCATTAACAAATTCACAATTGTTTAATCAATTAAGCAAGTCTAATTTTTAAACTTATATTTAGTCCATTTAACAAGATATCGCAACTAGTGTTAACATGTACATAATAAAAAGCTATATACTTTTATATTAAATAAATGCAGGAATTATTTGCATATAAATATCCAGTTAACATTTTTTTTTAATAATTAAGTTTTAAAATTGAATGGACATATTTTAGCACATCCGAAAAATTGACTTGTTTATTTCACGACAAATACGACAAATGATCTTTTATTAATCACACATGTCAAGGACCACCAAGATGACAAATGATCTTTTATAAACCACACATGTCAAGGACCACTAAAACACATGTCCTTTAATATAATAAAATCTAGATGGATAGGGTACTAATTTATTTTTTTTTCTCATATATTCATTGAGTATTTTTTTTTCAAATGAATAAACTAAAATTTATTTCAGAAATAAAAATGATAAACACAACTAGCACGACCATTCAATATGATCAGAACAAAAAAACTGATAAATAAAACATCTACAAAAAATAAATAGGTAGTATCAAAACAGAACTGAAACGGAAAAAATAACAAAAGACTATACTTCAAGAGATTAAGTAATTTTATAAAATTAGATTTTTATTAAAAAAATATCTAATATTTACTTATTATATCTAATAAATGATTATGGAACAATATGTAACACAGTGTGTCCATTGAGAAATCTAAGCTATTAGTTTATATTTTACGAATTTGTTAAGTAAAATGAATATTTTTTTTCTTTAATAGTTCTACAGTGAAATAAGATATCTAAGCATTTATGAAGAAAAAAATACATACTTGTCAAGAGAACTAAGCAGTTTAATGAAACTTTACACCTATTTTGAGCTAAAGAGTGTGCTACTCGTGCACATTTGAAATAGAGCACTTAATTAATTAGCAATTAGCTGAAAAAAAAAACTTGTATGCAAAAATCTAAATGCATTCCGTTAGAAATTTGAACACTGGGATTTATAACTCTAAATATTTGGGATAAGTTTAGACGCATAAGAATTTAGGTACAAAAAATGATAGATATATCTATAAAAATAACAAATATTTAAATAAAGAACAAAAATATCTTAATAGGATTAAGAAAGAGTATACATAAATCTACATATTGAGAGTTTAAACAATGTGAATGTTTCATTAAACTAAAATAATTATTATGATAAATACAAACATTTATATTTTTAAAAATATTTATAGAAAAAGAAATAGAGATGAAGTTGTCTTTAATTATATAACCTGACATCTCATCAAAATAAAAAAAATAAAAATAAAGATATAATTTAAGAAACTACCTTTGCAACAAGGGAATTCGTATCATATTTCTCTTCTTATCTAGAACTCTCACGTCCACATTTAATTTCTAGAACAACAACAACAATAGTAATAATAATAATAATAATAATAATAATTATTATTATTATTATTATTATTATTATTATTATTGAGGAAATTAATTTAGATTAAAAATACAAACAACGATGACCATGCATCCGTTATTATTGCATGTGTGCGTGCATTATCTAAACCTTTAGTTACGTTGATTATTTAGTACTATATAGATGGAAGTAAAATGAAGGCCCTTAAAAAATCTAACCATCGGCTTGGCAGACTGAATTGCATCTGTTATTATTGCATGCGTGCATGCATTATCTAAACATTTAGTTACGTTGACTGTTTGGTACTAGCTAGATGGCAAGCAAAATGAAGGCCCTTAAAAGTCTAACCATCGGCTTGGCAGACTAAATTATTTGTATTTTTCTCAGATATATCCCTGTCAAAAATCAAAATATCTTTAGCGAATTCACAATTAATTAAGTAAGAGCGTTTTTTTAAAATCATATTTAGCCCCTTTAATTTCATATTATATCAGAGCTAGTGCTACAGCATTGTCTAAGTGATTAAAAAATTAAGATGTTCTAAAAAGCTATATAATTTTATATTAAATAATTAAATAAATTATTTATATATAAATATTTAAGTTTTTATTTATAATTTCAAGTTTTAAAACTAAATACAATATATCAAACACATGAAGCAAACAGTATACCAATAGCCTCTTGGTCTATTAGCACCAATTTTTTTGTATAAAGTGTTCATTTGGGAAAAATCTTAAATTGAATCTCAAAGCCCACGTAAATGGGGACACTTATCCCATATTGCAGTTGCCCTTTATATCTATGCACATCCTTAATTTTTTTTTTTTAAATGGGGACATTTATCCCATATTCATA
>NC_052484.1:98493-133396 GCF_009730915.1 Dioscorea cayenensis subsp. rotundata
GTTACGTATTGCTGTATAAAATCCCAGGAAATAATAATAAAAATGAGTTAACTGAGAGCCTTATTAGGGCACCTACTGAAGCACACATTAGAGAATAATCTAATGGATGAAATTGACCCCAAGTTTCTTTGCGGGAATATTTTGCAATGGTAAGAAAATTTTCATTTTAAAAATTGTAAAAGCATCCACAGTAGTAGATTATTTGAGGCTTTTCAATTCATTGGATTTAACACACGGGATATTTTTAAGTATGCAACCAAGAAGAGAAAAACATATACAAATAGAAGTTCATCAAGAACCACTGTCACAAGTCAGGATCAATTTAAATTTTATAAATTGTCATTTAGCTTAGTATATTGCCTTTACTCAAATATACAGTTGATTTAAATTTTCATTTAAGTTGCCTTTCACCTTTTCGGCGTTAAAATTATCATTTAGCTTAGCATATTTTCTTTCTTAATACATTTCATTTAATGTGTGGATATTTTAAGTGGAGGCAACCAAGAAAAGACAAACATAGGTTAGAATAGAAGCTCATCAAGAACCACGTCATAAGTTAGATCACTTTAGATTTTATAAATTCATACTCTCATAAGTTATGCACTTATTCAAACTATTAGTGCACTCTGATCATCCCTCCCTATACTACTAGGAGGAAAAATGGATCGCGGGAGAGGATCTAAAGCGAAAAACTATAAATTCTCACTAATCAAGATAATATGTTAGTCGAGCAACCCTACAAAGGAACCGTTAAATAAAATTCTCGCTTAAATGTCGCTTTAAATCTTTGTGCTAAAGCATCAAAGGAGAAAAGATATTGAGGAGAATTAAAGAAGTAGATGCCGGGTAAGAAAAGGGACATGGTTTCCCTAGAACTTCCACAAGTGGAGGAGGTCTAGCTGAAGGATCTGTAAATGGTTTGCGCTGAAAAACTGATAATCTTTGTGGTCATTATTGTAATAATAGTTTTGCAAATGTTATATTTGGTTCATGAACTTATGAACCTAACAGTCAAACTTTTCATTGAGAATTGAATGACAAATGCAAATTCTTAGTTTTATCTACTATGTACATTTGTTAAGTTATTTGGGATGTTGTTCCGTTTTGTTTTTTTTTTTCTCTCCTGTATTGTTTGTGTGCTGGATACAAATAATTATGGATGCTAAGGAATTTTTATTTAATCTATTTGCATGCTAAGTATTGTGCAGTATGTTCATGTTGACCATTTTGGATGTTGCAAACAATACTTACAATTCGGGGTCCCCTTGGATTTCATGTTGTAAATAATCAAATACTACATGTAAGATATGGTGTGTGTGTGTACAAATCCTTGTGAGATGGGCAGATTTTATTTAAATTTTTGTTGCCATTATTATTTAAGCATTAATAGTTCATTCATATTATTGTGATTAATTAACCAAATATGTCGCTTTACCATCGAACATGACAATCATCAGCTGTGTGAAATGCAAAAGTTTGTCGCTATTGATTAATCATCAATGGTTGATTAATCATCGCATTAATTTCTATAGGTTTAAAATTCTAACCTTGTATACTTGTGTGAATAATAATTAATCCGCCTTTGAACGCACTAATTAATCACTAGCATGCTATTAATGTTGAAAATGTTTAAATGGTAACTATGTTTAACCTGTAATGATTAAATGTGAGATTAACATCCCAATAAATGTTTAATTATCATGATTACTTACAAAGTTTAAAATCTTAATGTTTACCTTCCGTGGAGATAAAATAATCAACCATGAATCATTAGTGCGCCATTAATTTAACAATGTTTAAATGCCAACATGTCAAATAATAGGCGGCTAACATTTCGGCAAATAGTTAGTTGCAAATTGACAATCGTGGAAGAAATATTACAATCAACTGTAACAATGAACGAAATAAAATAATAACAAACTTTTATTAGTAACTCCAATGTAATAAATCTTGTTTTCTTTGTTTTGTGGCTAGGTCACACAACCAATGGGCCATAACTCTCAGACGAACTCTTCAAACTTCAAGAAATCAACAAAAATAGACATTATTACACCATCCTCGCTGCCTCATCCATGCTGGCTCTATTAGCTCTTGCTTCCAGAAGAAGACCCTACGCCGACGCGTGGCATGCCTGGATCGAGTCAGATTCGCCGACGCGGGTTGCTTTCAAGGTGCAAACCGATGGCGTGGGGATGTTGACTTAGAAATTGAGGCCAAGAACATAGGCTATTTCCGGGTCAGGAATTATCAAAATGACCACTAAAAAGAGAATAGTCGGCGGGACTATTTTGGATATATTTGTTTCGAACGATCAAATCGTAAAGTTGAATGTTTGATCACTCATCGAAAAATTTACCATCTCCTTGTAATATCCAATGAGAAGATGAAAATGTTAAAGAAAATTTTGATATATACCATCTAATTATATTATACAGGGATGAAAATCCAACCTAGACTTGGTATTAAAAGCTTGATTTTTCCATAAACGAAAATGGATCTCGTTGGTTATTTATTGAGAATGTTTTATTTTTATTTAAAAGTATTTTTATTTAATAATTTAATGATGAGAATATATTAATTTATATTTATTTCTAAAAATTATTAAATTATTGCACGGTTTATGGGATTTCATCTAGAATACCATATTACAAAATTAAATCTTCAATTTTATAGTTGTGAATAAATGTTGCTGATATTGATTTTATTTCAAAATAGTTATTAAACATATTTATTTATAAGCATGTATTTTTGTTATAAAAAAAAAAAAATTTATTTTAAAACAAACAATTCTCTAAAAAAATTGATGTTTTAAACATGTTTTGGCAATGCTTGTTCATGGTACCATTATGGTTACGAACAAGATTACCACAGAATACGAGCGAACGTTATACTACGAATATCGCTGCACTTAATATAACCATGTTTGGTTGGGGAATCTATTAACGGAATACCATTACCGTGTTCAGTCATTACAGAATCAATTTGTTAAAATATGTGTGTTATAGATTACCATGGTAATCCAAGATAATCACCACGCATGACAGTGACACTATTTTCGGTATTGAGCTTATAAGTTGGTACGTGATTACCATCCATACCACCGCAATGCTAAACATAATATTTTCATATTACCAATGATTACGAAGAATCTTTCTACATTAATACAGAACCAAATCTGGGCCTCTAAAGAAATGTGCTTCGGCTACCAACCGACGCAGGCACATACGAGAAATTGATATTATTTTTCATATTATGTACGAGTAACGTTATCTCGTGCCTAAGTGATTACCTAACGGTATGACACTATTCCTTGGTTGGACATCTATGGTCCTTCACCGTGTCGAGATTTGGAATTAAGGTAGATGAAGCGGTGGACATAGCTTAGGAAGGAGATTAAGAGGTGCAAATGTAGGCGTAATTAAGGGGTTGACCTAGGTGCAACCAACAGAGAGATCTCACCTTGGACCAAGGTACAATGTATGGGAAGAACAAGAAAAATAAAGACCAGAGCACATGGAGACATTGGCGAGAAGTGGAATTGATTACTGAAAAAGACAAGTTGAAGATGGAGAAACACCACTGTGGAAACCGCAGGACAGTGGCTTCTAAGGGTCATGCAATGTGTGTGTGTGTGTGTGTGTGTGTGTGTGATAGAGAGATGTATTAAAATGCTACACGGAAAACTTTGTTTGGGTCAAATGGTAGCTACTTTTCTATTTTCGGCCTTTGTAGCAATATGTGCAAAATTTATTTTGTTATTAATTTTAAATTTGTTTTGTTAAAATTTTATATTTCAATTATTCCTCCACCTCCGCATATATGAGTGTTGTCTATTTAGTGCCCATGTCCAAAATTATCTCTCAAGATGGCTCAGACACCACCTCTGTTCAGTGGAAGGGTGTCATGTCTTGATTCAATAGGACATTAATGTTTCCAAAGGTGGACAAGTGGTCATTTAAAGCTGTTTTTAATTGTCCTTTATTTGAATATGAAATTGTTTTGAGGCCTTCTAATTACCTTTGTTTAATTAAATAAATTTCACAAAGTTAAGTGTGTGTGTGGGTGTGTGCAGGCTTGTTTAAAGAACAAGGTGAACATTATTTGGATTGATGTGATATTTTTCCATTTTTGAGAAGACGAAGATGCATTATTCCCTTCAATCATTAATTTATGTCCAAATTTAAAAATGATGATCAAAGTCTTACAATGTCAGAAACTTTTTATTGGCTTGTTTTGCATGTTTCTCATTTACAATCATACCAACTTACCATTGTCTTCTTCCTCAATTTTCACTTTTTTTCTTTTATTTATTATTATTATTTCACATCTATACACAAAAATGATATATATATATATATATATATTAGTGACAAAAATTAGGTTGATGAATGACAGCCACACTTTTAAGAAAGTTAATTCATATCTAGATCTAACAATAATACTCAAAATAAATCATTGAATTAGTGGGATCCTCAATCACAGTATCTGCCAACCATATGACTAGATAGGACATGCATGGATGATGTTTATTATCAACATGAAATGTATAAGTACTTGAATATAATTAATATATTGCAAGAAAAATTAATTAACAAGTGAGCTAAAAAAAAAAAAGACAAATTAATTAGTTTGTAGATATGTTGAATATTGTGAAAGATATCTTTGCATATGAGTTTGCATTTAAAGAATTTAAAGAAGATGGTGATGTGAATCTAACCTTTTTAAATGGGTTTTGGTAGCAGTTGTACATCACTCTATGTGTATGATCATAAAAATGTCTATATTCACCGAATTAAGTTAGAACTCTTCATATTCTTCAACATATATAATAATAATATGTATAATGTTCACATCACTGTCCAAACACATATAAATCCTTTGTTTTAATATACATATTATGTTATATATTAGGTAAATATATTTGTATGAAAGAGAAAATGCTACAATTGGGTAACAATTAAAAATTCAAGAAATTAGAGAGTTGGGTACAGCATGAGAAAGTTTCTTTAGTTTAATTAAGAGAAATACTTTTATATGTTTATTTATTATGTAGAATTTTAAAAAATTTATTGATAAACGTTTTTGTGCAAGTGTGATCTCCTTCTAAATAAACGCTTAGAGTTAGCGTAAGAAAAATTATTATTATTTAAAAAAAATAAAAGGAAAAGAATATTTGCTACAACACAAGGATTTTTCATTGTATAGATGATTTTCTGTTTAAATCCACATGACTTTATAATACTAATAAAGAGATTAGTCTATTTTTTGAATAGATGTTGATTTATTATGATTCAATATTGAAACTGTTAGTTCCTCCGGTGTGGTTTGTGGGTATTAAGTAGCACTTAAGCACTCATAGAAGTCTCACACAAATCAATAAAGAAAAAGCACACAACAAACACAAGGAGACACACAACGTTGGTAACCCGCTCAAGGCCCACTCGCTCACGCCCTGGGGCCAAGCCTCGGGAGATAAACAATCCACTAAAGAGAGTAGAAAAATAGATGAGTACAAACACTTGTCACCACACTCTCAACAATAAAGATCACTACTCCTCTCTGGATTGTTTTCGTGCTCACACACTCTCCTCAAAAGAGTCACCAAGAGTCACACATTATAATCTACGAGCAAGCGTAACTTATATAGACGCTTTCAACGTCCCAAATATAGCACATACCTCTTTTTAGAATCTCACGGCTACTAATTTAAAAACTCGCTAAAAATTAGTCATTCAGAACTCCCCGTTGTAACATAAGCTGTAACTATGGCCCCTGATCACGACTTGACCGAGTTCGTTACGCTATGGATTTCGACCTCAAGACCCATCAACCTCCCGATCATGCTTAGTCCGAGTCGATGCGACCCAAATCTCCGATCCCCACCCTAGCAACTAGCCTCCTCCTCCCTCATCACGTCAGCCCTCGCAGGGCGCACGCCCCTGTAGCGCTCTTCCATGAAACTTGCCAAACTTCTCCTAAATTTGGTCTTCAAAGATTCTCCAAACTTGATCTTCAATTCACCCAAGTTTGGTCCTCAAATCTCGTCATTGCTAGACTTCAATGATTCTCATCAAGGATTCTTCAAATCATATCTCCTTCATTCACACCCAATGAATAGATCTTTCTTTAATTAAGCTCCACCATATTTAATCTTCAATCAAATCACCCAAATATGGTCTCGATATGATCTTGTCTTCAAGTTGTAAAGACATTGCCAAAAATAACTCCACCAAGATCTTTAAGATAGCTTCACCACGATCTTCAAGATATTTTGGCTCCATGTTGAGACTTTACTAAAAATAGCTCCATCAAGATCTTCAAGATGTTTGCCTTTGCACTCCAAGTCTTCTTGCCATGTCACCATGTCTTACACATCATCAATTATGTTTTGTCACCTTGGTTGCCATGTCACTTGGTCTAGGTGTCAAATCATGCCAATAAATAGTGCGGTTGCACTAACAGAAACAATCACAAGGTCTATTATTATAGTAATACATATATTCAAACAATCATAATTTCATATTTTGGATGAATTTCATACATTACATGTGATCTATGCACGAGATTAGGATTTTTCACAAGACGAATTATTTTACAAATATATTTAGTTAAATTCCAATAAATTTAAAATTTTAATGGATCCAATGTTTCTACACCTACCCCAAAAAAAATCTAAGAAAAAAAGATTGAGTATAAAAAATATTAATGAGATCAATCTATTCAAATTAATGCACATTTATAACTTCAATAATTTCTATAAATCTTACTTTCTTATCTTTAAAAAAAACAATATGTTTTGATCTTAATAAAAAAAAGAGTTTGACATTTTCTTTAAAAAAAAAGAAAAAAAACAGAAGTTTGACATAATATGCGAGTTATTCTTTATTTTTTTTACAAATCAATTGTTATGATGTTATAATTATTGAAAAATTACTTCACCAACCGTAAAATTTCAATAAATTAAATGTTCATTTGATAAAATGATGGCATAGTTGATGTGTCTCTCTCTCTCTCTCTCTATATATATATATATATATATGAGGAAAGGTAATCTAGTTACATCCCTAGATTATTGTTCTCTAGAGACATTTAATTACAGCTGTTGGATCATCATCTAGTAGTTATTTGTTTATAGGTATTGCATATCATCTTTTGTTCACAAATATTGTATGACACTATAGGATCCGTTTTGATACTATTTATAATGATTGTAGCTATCGAATTATCATCTAATATTTTCCGTAGACGTCCTATATTTCTAGATTAAAGATAATCTATATATGAAAAAAATACATATAGTATGATACAAATAAAAAAAATGTTACATTTATTTTAAACCAAATAAATAGAGACGAAAGATTTAATACAAATAGAACATTTAAATGCAAAATCATTCTACTGCCACACCTATCTAAAGGGCACTCACATAACTTCAATTAGATTCCCAAAGATTCAATGTTTTCTTTAAAATAAAATATGCATTGCTAGTTTGCTACCATCCATCTTAGATTTTAAAAACCCTAGCTAGATTTTTTTCCTTTACAAAATCAATTTAACTCCAACTGTTCTCCAACCACATGGAACTCAATTCAAACAAAAATTATTAATACCAATTCTTTGCTTTTGAAGTGATATGACACAATTAACCAATTAAAAAACTCTTCTTTGTTGACATCACCGTTAGATTTAGAATTCATTTATATATAATATCCAACAGTAATTAATATTGTTACATAATATTTAACAGTAACTAATAATAAAGTAATATAATAATTAATAATAAATTTTACACATCATTTCTAAAAATATGTTAAATTATGATATGAGGATTAATGTAGAATAATTTTAAAAACTAAGTAATTTAAATATATATATATATATATATATATATATATATGAAGATCGGTAATTTATATTATAAATTTAAAAATTGATAATAAAGTTATTTTTTTATTATAAATATAACTCCGAAAATATGATTAGTATCACTAATCTCATATTTTGGGTTAATAATGAAAATAATAATCATTAGATGAGTGATTTAACGGCTACAGTAGAAACGTCTATGATTGGTTTTACGGGAAAAACATATATATATATATATATATATATATGATATACACTAAGATAGAGAGTAAGATAATTAAGAGTGCATGGTGAGTAATGAGGAGGAACTGTGCAAGTATTGACTACAACTGGTCACAATGGTTTATCTTACAACCCTTTTCAAAATTCAATCACTTCTCTTTCTCTTTCTCTTTCTCTTTCTCTTTCTTTCTTTTTTGTTTTTGTTTTTGTTTTTTAAACACAAACACAAACAAATGAATGACACGAAGAAGACATACATATCACCTTCTGCTGTCAACTTGCAGTGATCATAATTTTATTCACTGAAAACCCCAAAAATAGTAACTGTACATCTGTACATGTTTCTCTCTCTCTCTTTCTCTCTTTTTTTTCCTCTCAATCTCTTTGTCCACCGAAAAAACACAAAGCAACAAGAGTTTTCCAGCAGATTCCCATCATATCCATCATCTCTCCTTCCACTCCAAACAAAACCATGGAATCCAACAACCTCTGCATCTTCCTCCTTTCTTTTCCCCTCTTCTTCTCCACCACCTGATCAAAATATATACCACTCTTATCTTCATCTTCAACTTCATCTTGATCAATCTAGTAAGTTCTCTCTCTCATTCTGTCACTCTTTAAACTTAACTTGATGATCTTTTCACTCTCTCATGCAGGTAAACAAGATCACTCACTTAAAATCTCTGGATCTAGCTACCAACTGGTTTGCCTTTCTCTCTATCTCTTTCTACAGTACTCTTCTTCCTTTCCCTTTCACAAAAAATAACACAATAAGAAACCACATCAAATACTACTTTATTATATACATATATAAATAAAGTATGATTTGCTTGTTAATTCTGATGGTTTGTAATTGAATTTAATCAGGGAAGATTAAAGATGATGAATAACCATCATCACCTCAACATGATGATGCAGCAAAACACAAACAACACTGAAAGCAGTGCTCTTTCTTCAGACTATGGTTCACCTCCATCTTCAGCACTTACCATATTCCCTCCACCTTCATCTACTTCATCTACTTCATCTTCTTCTTTAGCATCACCACTAGCATCATCACCACCATCTCCATCTCCAAGCCGCTATGAATCACAGAAACGTAGAGACTGGAATACCTTTGGTCAATACCTCCGTAACCACCGACCACCCCTCTCGCTTTCCCGTTGCAGTGGGGCTCATGTGCTGGAGTTCTTGCGCTACTTAGACCAGTTTGGCAAAACCAAAGTTCACGTTCAAATGTGCCCTTTCTTTGGCCACCCAACTCCTCCTGCTCCTTGTCCTTGCCCTCTAAGACAAGCTTGGGGTAGCTTAGATGCTCTTGTTGGCCGTCTTAGAGCTGCATTTGAAGAGAATGGTGGAAAACCTGAAAACAATCCATTTGGTGCTCGTGCTGTGAGATTATACTTGCGAGAAATTAGAGACATGCAATCCAAAGCTAGAGGTATTAGCTATGAGAAGAAGAAAAGGAAGAAACAACCTACTCTTGCTCCTTCTCCTTCTTCTCCTTC
Organism: Dioscorea cayenensis subsp. rotundata; assembly: GCF_009730915.1. Classification (NCBI taxonomy): domain Eukaryota; kingdom Viridiplantae; phylum Streptophyta; class Magnoliopsida; order Dioscoreales; family Dioscoreaceae; genus Dioscorea; species Dioscorea cayenensis. Next base: position 108,090 of record NC_052484.1, read on the forward strand.
TCCTTCTCCTTCTTCTTCTGGTCACCACCACCTCCACCACCACCAACTCATGCCTCCACCACCACCCTCTGGTGCAACTTAAAAGCCCAAGTTATCAAGTTATCTTTGCCATATTGAGAATTGCAGCTCTTTTCTTCTTTAACCTCTCTTCTTAGGTCAGTACTATTACTTTTAATTCAGTACTAGTGATCATTCTCATTTGAACTTTGTGTTTATTATTGTTATTGTTATGATGATGATGGTGATGATGATGGTGATGATGATGATGATGATTGATTATATTTTCTATTTTTGATGTTCTTGACAAGTTTGTGATGCTAAAAATAGTAAGGGAGATGTTGAGAGAATGTTGTTGTTGTTGTTTTGGTACCATGTACTTTGTGCTTGTTGAATGAATGTTGTGAGTTTGCTGTTGTACTTGTTGAGTCTGGTTCTCTTTTTCTTTTTTATGGTATGTATTGAAGGTATATATGTATATAGTGTGTGTGTGTGTGTGAGTAAGAACTAAAAAGAAGTTTGAGTGAAATGTGTGTCAGTGAGAAGTTGAGAGATTGATAGGGAGTCAGTGCCTCTTTTTCAGTTTTACTTTTTTCAAGATGATATCTCTCTTTTGTTTCTTTGCTACTTAATGAACTACTAGTTCTTGGTAAATGATTATTGTTATTATCTTAGTAACTTTTAATTGTGAACATTGATTAATGATAAATTAAATACCATTTAGCTGTAATTAATCTGTTGTAGATTGGTTTGATTACATAGAGGAACAAATTTTTTAACAGAAAAAGGCATTTGCTCTGTATAATTTCAATCAAGTTAATTGCATTTATAAACATAATGAATTAGTTTTATGGGGGATTGGTTTGATAAGTTGATAGTTATTGAAGCCTTAGCCACTAGGAATGATTGCATTGATTTGGTGCTTCTTCTCATGTTATTAATCATGTTTTATGTCTATTATCCAATATTAACATTCATGGCTATCTTCTTCCTTAATTTATTTATTTTTAAAGGATTTTGATTTTTGTAATGTGATCTTAATTAACAAGTTTATCTATTGTCAATTGTGAAGAATCTTTTCTGTATCATCTAGGTTAATCAAAACCAAATTGATCAGATCTATATATATAACTTGAATTTGTATGAAGATTTAGTCTTGTACATTTTGAGCTTCTTATCAAGGCTTTAATTGTTTATCTAATGATCAAGTTCATTCATTTAGATTCACTGCTGACAAAGATGAAGAGAATAACTAGAGACAGATTGCAATAGAGAACAAGTTCAAAAAATGTTAAATCATTTTAGCACTTCAATTTATGAGATCACTAGAGGAAGATTACAGTCTGTCTGAAAGAATTATAATGTGTGTGTGTGTGATTTGAATTGTTCAAAAGCTATAAAATATGAGCTTTAGGATGATAATAATTATCTAGCAAATTAATTGTGATTGTTCATATTTAATTTTATTGAGTGGGAAGTAATTAGTGTGTATGATTGAGAATCAAGAGATCAATAGCTTAAAAAGACAAATATTATACTCTTTTTTTTTAAAAATCTTTCACTTGATTTGTTTTAATCCAGAATCATCATTTCTGATGGAGTAAATGGCTTGTGTTTGATGTATACTCAAACAGAAAAAAATTTTGGTACTTAAAACATTATGTGTTTAAACTGTATATTTCATTAAGTCATGCACCAGTTCTAAATCTTTGCAGCAATAACAATTCCCTTTATTTTGTGAGGCATATTCTTAATGTTTTGATTGTTCTTGAAGTTTTACTCATTGATGATATATATTATGTGCTATGAATGTGAAGAACCTTGCATTTAATTAAACTGTCATGAAACATAACATGCTGTTGGTTTTAATGATATGATAGAAATCATAAATTCAGTGTTCTCTTTTTTTTCTCTGCATTTCTTCTATGTGAATTAATAGGAATATTCAGAAATTAATGATTTACATTGAATATGAGCCATATATTTAAATTTTCTCTATGATATTATCCATTCATGATCAATTCTAATTGATTAATATCATGAGCTTGGAAATTAAGATGATTAATTAGGGAATGAAATAAATAAGATTCTGAAGAGTTAATTAAGGAATATATGGTGACATGGAAACTGGGTAGATATTTATAAAAAAACAAGCACAAGAGTTGCAAAAAGCTGTCTGCACTGTGTGCAAGCATGCAAGTGTGTTGAGAAAGTGATGATTTCAGAAAAGATTTCTGAGCTTTTTATTTATTTTATTTGTTCAATGAACATATTGCCAATGTCTTCCTGTCTCTTGAATAGAAACCAAGAATTTAAGAAAACAAGATTCTTTTCACAATATTTTAACTGTTATCATTCTTTCTTTCATTTTCTCCAAATTCAATTGCTTAATTTGCTATGATTATTTTTTTACACTTCTCTGAATTAGTCAGAGAGTAGTGATCACCTGAAACTCAAATGGACACAAAAGAACAACCAGAAGAGTTGCCAAAATAATCAAGCAAAGAATAAATAATAATAATAATAATAATAACAGTAAATAAATGAAAAAAAATGTTGTCTCAAATAGTAAATAAATAATTAATTGTTGTCTTCAACACAGATATTTATAATGCAATAAAAACACAATTTACATGATTTAAAGAAGAAATTAAACAAATAATTGTGTACTCCAAATAATATATCTTTGAATTAAAAAAAAAAAAGCAATATAATGCATAGAGTTATAATATTCCATTCATACTTTCTATATATTCCCATTCATTTCTCAACCTCTATTGGATCTCTAAACATTAATTTAAGAATCCAAATAAAGATATCCACAAACTTATAAAAAACAATCATCCACTTTCACACATTCACACACATTAATAAATCTGATCATTAGTTAAAAGATACCATTCCATACATCTTTTTACAAACTTATCCAAACTACATTAATTTATTGCTCTTCTTAACATATCTCTCTCTTTGTACATATATATATATATATATATATATTGAGTGAGAGACTGACAGAGAGAGGAGTAGTAGTGGTGACATTGACAGCAGGAGTAGAGGTTGAAAATGGGCAAAAATAGGGTTAGGGTTTGGGGATTGGGAAGCGTGCTGGAACTCACTCACGTGGGCTCAGTTGTCGCTATCCGTCGGCGGGAAATCAGGAAAGGGACGTGTGATAGATACACGTGGTGGTGGTATTGGCTGTGTATTTGGGTCCCACTTTAAGCACTACACACACACTCCCACTCTTGCACTGCACAGCAGCAGCAGGGATGTCAAATCACTCATTACAACAACAACAACAACAACAACAACAACACTCCGCCCATGTCCACACCCACACCATGTTTGACCCCTCCACTCTCCCTATCTTCTTCCGTACCATTAGACCACCCCTCTCCTTTGAATTTTTGACACACCTCACTGTTTTCATCAAAATCCTACTAATTTACCACCCTTTGAGTAAAAGGAATTTTATATTGATTTAACAGTAACTATGCGTGATTGTAATTGAGAGATCTGAAATTTAAACATTTTAAATTATAATTTAAAAATTAATTATACTATTATAATTAGTACGGATATGTACACCTATTTATCATTTGTTTTTATCACTTATTGATTTTTTTTTTTTTTGTAAAAATAGATGAACTGCTTTAGTAGCTTTAAGGGTGGTAAAAATCCGGATTCTAACAAAATCATGTTCAAATAACTATTAATATAAATAAAAAAATTTATGTTCGTATACGGTTCGGTTTTAAATCCGAACAAATTTAGTATGTTCAAACTTGGTTTATTTTAAAATTGGGTTATCTGGATGTTTAAATTTGTCCGAATTTTATATATAAGCTACTTTTAAGTTCACTCAAATATTAAATTCTACAAAAATAATTTAATTTACATTTATTAAAAAATAAAGTGAACAATCCAAAACTCAAATCATACAAAAATCTAAGTCGGAAAAACAATATATGTTTGAAGTTTTTACAAGATTAAGTTTAAAACAAATAAGCATAAAATTGTGGGCTTTTAAATTTTAGTGGGTAAAAAAATCCGGTTGTTTGAATTTTCATGTCCGGATTTAAATCCATACAACCAAGTCATGTCCGAACCCGATCTACATTCACAAAACTGAATTGCCACCTCCAAGTAGCCACTGTTTTAAAATTATAATTTATTCTTTATATTTAATTTCTGGTACAATAAAATCACTTGAGCTAGGTGTTTACGTGATTTACAATAAATTCACCTCTAAAAAAATAATATATAACATACAATAAAACATAACACAGATACATATGATTATCAGTAACACTGTAAATTCAGATAACCTTACTGTTAATAGTGATGATACTTGACTTACAATAAATTTACCTCTAAAAATTTATGAGCTACAGTAAGATAACTCATAGCATAATTAACACTGCTAATTCGGATGATCTTACTGTTTTAAAACTGAATTATCAAAATAAAAATTCACAACAAAAAAAAAATATCCAAAATTTTATTGTCGCAAATCTTATCAGGGATTTACCTACGCATACTACTCTACTCCAAAAGATAAATAAAAAATAAAATTAAAAAATTAAAAAAAAAAACCCACGTGACCGTACACGTGCACTAATAAACAAAAGTAATCAAAATAAATTCAATATTTCTATTTAATAATTGTGTACAAATAAAAAATTAGCAGTTCAGGGATCAAACGAAAATTTCACAAGAACTCTACTGGAAACAAGACCTGTATGGTTTCAGAAATATTTTGTCCTAAAATATAATGAATAAAAGAGATGGAGATGAAAACAAAAAAAAATAAAGAAAATATATAATGAATTACATATTATAATGTTGGGGAAAGATGCCAAATAGGATTTAATTTACAGAAAAAAACCTTGATGTGAAAAATTTCAAGGTTGAGCATAAGAACAGAATTGAATAAAATATAACCCACACAACCGAATAAGATTAAAATCAAAGGACTCTGCAAAATAATACTAATAAACATGTACAACACAACCTGAAAATTGTTAACACTGCCCACCAATGAAGAAATGAAACACAAATATTGAACAATGACACTAACACCACCCAATGAACTACTATGCATGCACAAAAGCTTTTCCGAAACTTCCCCACAAAATCCTCATCCTCATCATCTGTGAGAAACAAAAGGCCGACGATTTTGTAGTGTTCATGAAACCGCGTTGAGATTCAGATCGAGAGGCCGCAGAGCATTCTGGACGATATCCTGGACGGTTCTGTTGCGTCGGCAAACATATGATAGCTCCTCTAGTGAATTGCGCAGGGCAGTGCCATCTGAACCTGCTGCGAAATCGGAGAGAGCATTGATAAAACTCATTCGTTCAGCCTCGGTCATGACTGTTAATGGTATTAATGAGATGGTCTCTTTCGCCCACTCGAGGACTCTGGGACCATACATTCTTGTAAAGGATAGTAGGACATAAAAAACCTGTGCGAAATAGTTAAGGATACCGTTGTATAAGATATATCTATCACACACAAGGATGCGTATTTGATAAGAAAATGTAACCTCTTCAAGTCGAGCAGGTGGGAGGGCTCCGGTAAAAGAAGCTATCAAGAGTCTGGTGAGAGTTGCGCCCCGAGGAAGTACCACTTTGTCAACAATGGGACGGTGCTTCTCTCCAGCAGCAGAACTTGCCCGATTGAACATGTCAGCTAAGAACGTCAAGATAGACTTGCAAGCCTCCCTGCATCAGAAGCAAAGCAACAGAAAAATACTGAAGTCAATTACTGAATCATGCAATGACTGTAATTGCAAGAACCAGATCACATGAAGCATGCAATTGTTTCTTAATTCGCCTTCAACATAACATGCAGCATTTTTTTAAAAACAAAAAGAATGGCTAAACGATTATGAATGCTTGTATGTTACAAATTTTATAGGATTTTTACTTGATTCTAGTGACACTGCAAATGAATATTACAAATAAAGAGAAGATTTTATTAGGTTTGGAATGTGTTGAGCTAAGAGCGCAATAACAAACCCCACTAATTTGGCAAAATTAAACACACATACATATATATATATATATGGAAAACAAATCAATGTGACAATGAAAGTCAATGGTGAAGGACGTGCCTGTGTTGGACTGTAATTCCAATCATTGCACAGTCAACTAATGATGGAAATACAGAAGAGGTACAAAATAAATCGGGGCAGTATCTGATGCATCTTGATGCCAACAAAAAACAGTCATCTGCTATGTCCGGTCTAATTGTAAAATCCTGGGGAAAAAATCAGAGTTATCAACATGCGCAAAACAGCCATTTAACAACTTTATAACAAGAACGCAAGTCAAAAAGGTTTGTATAGTTACTTGAATCCTTGTAAGAAGCTTTGTAGTGTGGTTGAAAAGTGTTGCGATCAAACTCTCCAGAAATTTAGAGCAAGTTGGTTCCGAACCAAATAACTGGTGTTTGAGATCAACTGTTAGTGAATGAAAGATATAAAGGTTGGACTTCTGATACCGGTACAGAAACAGACCTTTATGACTTCACTTGAGAGGTAGAGGAAACCAGGTTGATTGTACTGGGGATACAAGACTTGAATCTCCTCAAGAATTGCTCCTATGGTAACGCCCATGTGGCTTTCGCAAGTCCTTACCTGAGTTTCTATGCTATTACTTCAATCTTAAATGAATATATATATATATATATAATCAAAAAAATATTTCCTAAGGCATAATACAGTCACAAATTATTTCTTATAGGGAAAGTCATCACATTTTGAAACCAAGATCATCATCACCCCTACTAGCATAAATTTCATAAACCGGATACCCAACATAATTCTGGTGCAAAATCAACATTGTTTTTATGATTACTCACCTCATGCCTTCTTAAGTGGCATATAATGCAAAATATCCATTTTGAAATAAATGAAACAATCATGCATAGTACAAGTAAAACAGGAGATTTACTAGAGTGGCTAAGTATCATGTCTGTCATATATGACGTACATTAGCAAATGCCAGAGCAAATAGTTCTTGCATCAATATTCAGTGATTTACTTGAATTAGAGTATATACTCACAGCATATTTGCATGCACGGCACAAAGACTCCATCGTCCGCATGTCCCAAGCACGACTGCATTACAAATGTTATATAGCTCATTATATTCAGAAATAAATTACATGCATCAGAGCATACTGTTTGCAACACTATGTAACCCTTACTGATCAAAGATAGCTTTGAAGATCGGCCAAAATTGAAGAATTACATCAGCCACAACTTCTGGAAGGTTCACATTCCTGAGCATATTCCATCAAGAATAATAACAATTTTTGGATAAAATAATTAAGGTAAAACCACTTGGGTTTTACGTGAAGGACAGTACCTAAAGATACATCCAAGTCGATCGATATGAACTGTAAGCTGTCGTGCGGGTATTTCTCGCAATGAAGCACCACCTAGTTTAGTTATATCCTGCTTGTTTATGATGAGCCAACAGTAATACCAAACTGTTATTCTTAAAACAATAAGACGGCATAAAGCTAGTATTGACCTGCAATGGAGTAATAGCTGGCAAGCAAACCAATTCCATGGCCTTTCTAGCATGCTCCAGTGGAAGCTCTGTAATAACCACACTGAAGCACAAAAGTCTGAGATACTTCCTTTCAGATATCACACAAGAAAAAGTAATTGCTCAATGGGACAAACTCATAAAAGATTATATTAACACCGAAAGCAGCAAAATGAAGTATTGATGGTTCAAAGCTGAGCGACTAGATTACCTCAATGCTTCAACTAAGTGCATCGAGTCATCAACAGAAATTTTATACCCCCCTTCTCCACTAATAGCTATGTGATATATTTGGAAAAGACCATCCAATGATTCACAGAACATTTTGCTGCAATCTATAAGAGGAAAATAAGATCTAATCAGCTAAATGATTGCACTGCAGAATCCATAGCCACATGGTAAAGAAGAAATAGCTAGCTCAAGAGAAGAACAAATAGCAAAGAAGATTAAATAAATTAAAATGCTAAATATAAGTGAAATAGGAGATGAGCACAGATGTACAACAGATAATTAAGTAAAAGAAAAAGAAAAATAAAAAGAAAATGTAGAGTAAGACCAGCAGAAGACCATAAACCTAAAGTAACTCACATTTGGAAGATATCCCCATTTTATTTATTTATTTATTTTAAGCCCAACATCCACCTAGGCCAGATGAAACGTACCCTTTCATGTCATCAAAATTTGATCTCATAATGGTCATGGTAACAATAACTATTAGAATTATAATGCAACAAAAACTCAATTCTATGTACCAAGCAGTATACAATAGCAATTAACTATCAGACATATAGTCTATCATTTCATATTATAACAAATTGCTCCTGAACAGTATCATTTGGTTATATAAGTATCAAATTGTTCTCATTATTACACAAACACACACAAAATATTACAAACCTGTAAATTAAATGTGCTGGCCTAATCACATGTTTTAGATATCCTGTGCAATATATCATAATAACATATGAGGGATGGTTGGCTGGGGAATAAAGACGTGACTTTAAAGAATCATTTTCAAACATTAGGTTGGAAGGAAACTTCCACTTGAGCTAATCAAAGATGACATAATGAATAATAATACAAACTAAACATTTTAAAATTAATTTTTCTTATTTCCTAAGCATAACAAATATTTATTTTTTACATAATTAATGATTAAATATAGTTATTTAAAAAAAAACATTTCATATAAAAACAATTATACGTCCTATCTTGTTTGATTGTGGGGAATAGTATTAATCTTCAAACTAAAGCATGATGGTGTAGTAAATAGGCCATTCATCATATTTGCAACTTCGCAACCAACAATACATCAATAAATTATGTAGTATCAACAAAATCCATCACTTGGATCATGAGTGTACCTTCACATAAATACTTGAATGCTACAGCTGCTGCTGTTGCAGAATCTTCAGATGTACTCATGCCTCTTGTAAGAATATCAACAACAGTAGCTAGAACAGAGAGCTCAGCTGGGGCAGTGCTAATCCATTTGGAAAATGCTCCAATTGTAGAACAAACTGAAGGATAATAATTAATTAATTAACATCAATTTTTGCATTACAACCAGACAATACTTTGATAGGAACTGGGTTCAAGCTTTCCCCGGCCCCTTTTCATCAATGGGCTCCTGATATATATTGAGTGCAGTTCATATGTAAAAATGGAATTTTATTAAAGAGCTATACAGCACAAAATTCACCTGTATGTAGCAGTCGTGGTTGATGAGGAAGCTTTGGGAGCAAAGAAATGACCTGATAAAAAAAAAAGGTATGGCTAAACATGTAAAATATATATACCAAGCAAAGGAATACAAGAGAATATGATGATGGGGCGAACATAAACAACATACCCGGGGCATGATTTCTGCCTCAGATGATGGAATAAACTGAGCTATTGATTGCATACAGAATAGAGCAGCCTCTATAGGTTGCCATTTACTGCTTCCATCACTTGGGGCATTTTCAAGGGCCTGATCATAGGTAAACAAAAATATGTGCAGTGAATAATACAGTTGCTTTGAAAGAATGCAATAAAGCAAAAGTTCAGCCTTCAACAGTACAGCAAGTTGAAGTTTCACACACTAAACAACCATAAGATACAAATGTTAAAAATTAACTGACCTGTAAAAGTTTCATAAAGAGACTCTTCAGCACCAATTCACCACCCAAAACTGCAGTTGCATCTACTAACACATCACTGACCACTAGCAACAGGACAGATACAATCAGCATTGTGGAGGTGCCAGATGTCAGCAGTCATCAGTAAGAAACTAATCATACAAAGCTAGAATCATTAATCTTCATATCCAAAAGAACCTCAATTGTGCAAAATAAACACCAAAAACAAAAAAGAAGACCAGAACAAAATCAAAAGCTATGACTCACAGTAACCATAACAAATTGAAAAGGAGCAAAGACATATATAATATATCAGAGTAATGCCAGTAGGTGCATAGTAAATCATAATATCACATCCATACCAATGATCTCACAAAGGTAAAATGAAACAAAAGATAAATTCGCCTAGTGATGGATTCGGTGCTTGATTTCTCAACTAAGCAAGATAAATAGAATATAGCATGGAAGCCATGTGAAACTGGTCTGTTGGTTTTGTAAATTGGCCTGTCTATGCATAAGAGACTTGTTCATCAACCAGAAACGAAATGGAATATAATATGCGAACATGTAATACTAATCTAAACAGAATAAAAAAATGGCCCTGTAAGTTGTAACATAGTTATGCAAGTCTCAGTCAAAACAATTTTGGGTGCAGGATGAGAGAAACTGCCACTTATAACTTTTCTGGTATCACAATTTGTTTTATGGTATCACAAATTTGCAAAAGAAGCACTCTCAAATATGAATATTTCTAAGATAGAAATTATTCTTCCACTCCCACTGAATTGACTCGTCATGTCCAAAGTCATTAGTGCTAAAACAATTGAAGTTATTGTGTCACTTCATATTGAATACAGTCAGTAAAAGCAAGAAACAGATCTGGTTTGAGTGAATGTAAAAATCTTTGGATGTTAAGCAGGGGTCAAAGGAAAACAGGTCCATCTGTGAACGCCTGGAAATCAAATTTACCACCTATAGACAATGAATAATTAGAGCCAAAATTCAGTGTATTAGTTAAGCATATGTACCAACTCTAGTCTGCTTGAAGTCCTTCTGGTCTTCTTCAGACAGGCATTGATAGTCTTGTGGATATTCAACTCGAAAGGCAACCTGTCGAAAATTATTGCATGCTCAGAGTAGAAGAAACACAGCAACTTGTGCATCTAACAAATTATCACAACACAATCTGAAATCGGTTTATATCTAGTAGTATTGTGCAGCACTGCATACAGAAGGTATTGATTGGTCAACCTCCACCAAACATAGTAGTTTAGGTTAGGGTTGTCTCCACCATTTTCACAAAAGTTAATTAATTTAAATAATATATTTAACATTAAGCGTTTAACGTTAAAAAATATGAATATAAAAACCATCCATGATTAATTAAAAACATATCGTTTTATCCCAAAATATTTATTAAGTATTACTTGAGTTAAAATTTAGTCAAATTCAAATAAAAACTTCCATCAAAAAACAAATTCAAACAACTGGCCAAACATTGCCTAAAGAATATGCGCCTCACCATAGAAACAAGCAATTCAAATGGCTGCTGAAAACATTTTAGTCTCCTATTCCTCTCTGTCTCAATAGCTACCTCTGATCCATAAGACAGATGGGAGTCCCTGTAATGATCAAAATCAATGTGAACCAACATCCTTGAACTACTTCAAGATGATAGTCACAAATAATAAATACCTTTGATTTAAGTTAAGCCGGAGGCGATGCCAGAAGTTATATGTCATTGAAGAAATATCATATTCAGGGTGTGATGCAACTTCAAGCAATGCTTGCACTATTAGCATTGATTCATCAGAACCTTCCACAATAAAAAAAAAATAACAAAAATAATGGTACTGTTACAGATAAATGATCTGGAAATTCTAGCATCTACTCATAACTAAATGACAGAAACATAGCAATGCAAACTTTGTAGATAAATTCAAAGTTAAAAAGAGATAATTAAGAACAGAAAAATGATGTCTAAGATTTACCAGTTGCTATGATATCCACATAAGAATCACCCATGTCCGCAAATAATCGAGCAATGGCCTTCACATCTTCCTCATCCTAATAAGTGTTGCCATTAGTCCCATGGTTTTATCCACAAATGCATGTAAAATACTAAAGCCAAAAAAGGTTCACCAAAGCTCCATATATGTTAGCTAAAGCAGGTGCTCATATACTAAACCCAGGTCAATGAAAGAGATAATGTACAATGCAAGGAGTGGTAAGATTATTTCACAGAAAAACAAGAGAAGCTAATCAAGATCTGCTCATGAGAATTCACTGCCACTGTGTATCTTATTAGATAGAACTAACCAAAATAGTCACAACACAGCAAACATTAAGCAATCTATACCTTTGAAGAATCTCTCAGCTGATCCTTGAGACTCATAACTCTAGGCACAAGTACATGAATCAAGGGCATCTGCTCAGCAAGACTCCCAGAATTTCCCACAACAGTGTAATGTATCAGTTCAGATATTACTGCAGCAAAACAGTACATGCACTTTATCCAGCACCATTTTGAAGGAAACAGAGCAGATAAAGCATCATAAAAATCATTAGGAGAAAGATCTGTTTAACATGCAACACAGATTTCAATCAAAATTATATTATGAACCACACAAGCACTTGTTCCTAAATAATGTCAAACTTTACATGTAGAAATGCCCTTCAATCTCATATCACCACTTCAAGATGAATTCCCTAGAAAAACCATTAAATATCAAATGACTAAATCCATTTTCCCTTTTGTAAAAGCTGAATTGGATACACCAATTTTTCAACCATCCAAGAGGACAATAAATGAAAATATAAGATACCATTTTGGGCATAAAATCAATAACTTTAGATATTAGTAACAAAAACCAAGTGATAAGTCATTGTATGAGGTGACAGCAGGGATACCGCAGCATGCAGTCTGCCCTGTCAGATGATGTTACCAAGGAGAGAGAGGAGGTAATTTAGGATTTTTCATTTTTATTTAAGGTATCACAGTGGAAAATTTATCTATAAGTAGGGTCAGATGCATATAGATAAAGTCAACCTCATGGAACAAAACATTCCAGCAACTGACTCACATGACGTTCTGTATAAATTCCCTACTGAAAAATAAAATGAAATTAAAAGCCACATTTGCATCAACGAAGACACAAGGCATGAAAACTCATATTTAGATAGAAGAACCCAATGATAACATAAACACCCACACGAACCAAACACAGAGTAAAACTATCAACAAAGAGGCAACGTGCCAAAGTTGTGCCAAGAAGAAATTACAGAATGCATGGCAAGGCATACAACACACAATCTAAATAAGAACTAAAACAAAAAATATGAAAAAAGCAAGAAGTAGACAATTATATAGCCGATATTTTCAGCACATGATTTTTTCCAAAAATACCATTAACAGCTGCCTCCAGATATTGCTCAGAGCCCAAACATGAAAGGCCTGCATGCACTAGAGGATGGGAAGCAAGTGTGGAAGCAGAAATCCTGAAACAAAGAAAATAAAGAAATAGCCCAAATGTAGCACATATTTACAATACAACATAAATGGCACATATTTGTAATTCTGTTAAAAGAACTAGCCAAATCTGCTGATTTCCATTTACAAAAGCATCAGCAAGATAATGTACGCAAAAAAAAAAAAATAAAAAAGCTGCTATTGATCTCCAAATTGTTAACAGCATCATGGAATAAATTAGTATATTTCAGAGCCAAAGAGTACATACACATGGCCCAGTCGAAGCCATGAAGCAAAAGCATCCAAGACCTGCAAAAGAGAATCAGTTGAACTGTACGTATCAAATTCCAACTCAGAAACATATTAATAACCAAGCACATAACTGACACACCCCAAAATTATGCTGTGTTCATTTAAGAGCAAAGTACTGCAAAATTTCTTTTCTAACATAAAAAATGTCAAGAATGGAATCAAAATTCAAGACAAGAATAATACAAGACATCAAAATTAAAAGGTTTTACACTGACAACTAGTATAAATTGGAAATGGAATAATTTTTTTTCTAAATAGAGTATTAACTGACCTGCTCTTTCAATTCCTCAAAACTTAAACAGCCAGTCAAAAGAGAGAAAGCGACTTCTATTGATGATATAAGTTCCTTCTCAAATTGGCGGCGCCTTTCAGGACGAGCAGCTATCTTATAGCTATGAGCCTCCTGAAAATTAAAGAAAAAAGCATGTATTTTAGTCATACAACTTTGAAAGGATTACAAGGGAAATTCACACAATACTCAAGGTACAAATGCAAACAGGATTATATTTTAAGGGTTTTTCTAAAGTTTCTCATTTTATATATACCAGTGGAAACTTGAGATTCTAAAATATATACCCCACATAGTAAATTATGTGTTATTGTACAAAATTATTTCACCAGCTCTTTTTAAAAGACAAAAATTAATAAATAAACACTTCCCCTTCACTTAGATGCTTTGATGTTTCTATTCTCTCGAACATCTTTATTAATGGGTATAGATAGAATGATATCAATAAATTATGTTCAAAATATAAATTTATTTTGTAAATTGCTATAGCTTAAAATGAAAAAATAAAAATCATGAAAAAGCTAAATGAATAACCTATATAGGTATATATGCAATGTCAACGTTTAGAAGTGTATATGTAACAGCTATATTAGAAATTTCATCAATTATTCATTTATTCTTAAATGATGATCAATAGTTAACTTGCCTCAAGGATACATACATACAAGGAAATCTGAAATTTCTACAAGTATATATGTAGAAATCAAAATTTTCCAAAGGTGTATGTGAAAGGAGACACTTTTTGAGAATATATGTGTGACTCAAAGATATTACTGCTTGGCAAACCAAGCGCTTGTGGCCTACATCAGATTTCAGAGGGGCAAGTATCTAACAAAACCATATTTTAATTCTGGCACTAAAGCACGCTTCTCTTAAATGCTGCAACATATAATTTCCAGACATTTAAGTGACTATATTTATAGATGAAACTTTAAAAGGAAATAACCTTGCATCAAAAAGTAGCACCACATGATGACCACGAGCACAAATTTCAAAGCAAATGTAACATAAATTAAGCCTCACTAAATATGCAGCAAATGCCTAAAGAACCTTAAATTTTAGCCATCTGGAAGCCCGCTCTATTCATAGCACTTATGAAAACAGTTTTCCTATTGAAGAACAAATTCTTGAGAGCATACAAGTCACAAATCATAAATACCTGTGAGACTACAATATTTAATGTGCATATACCTGCGGCAAGACAGCAAGTAGCTCCAGGAAGCTAGGGATGCATTCAGGATGAGACTTCATCCCATCATTTAACCAATTCACAATCCCACCACCTCCCCATTTTTCTACCGGCACATGGACAGCCAAAGCAGCAATTGCTATGGCAATCTAATAACAAAAACTAACCTTTGTTATGGCAAAACGAAATGAACATACAGAATGTAGCATGAAGATCCACATTGTACCTGAGTTATAACTTTTGGAAGCCCTTTGTTGAATTTTTTCAGCAAGCCCTGCATTTAAAAGTTTTCAAGCAATCAATTTTACAAGAAAACTCAGTACATAAAATAAAATGTAAGAAGATATTAAAC
Organism: Dioscorea cayenensis subsp. rotundata; assembly: GCF_009730915.1. Classification (NCBI taxonomy): domain Eukaryota; kingdom Viridiplantae; phylum Streptophyta; class Magnoliopsida; order Dioscoreales; family Dioscoreaceae; genus Dioscorea; species Dioscorea cayenensis. Next base: position 123,383 of record NC_052484.1, read on the forward strand.
TATTTTTTGATGCCTTGAAATTTCAAACCCATGAGGTAGTTGAATGCAAGAATCAAAAGCCACAAACCACATCCCCCAAGTTCATTTGGGTAAAAGCATCACCCATGGTTACAGGAAAAAAATTGCTTTTGGAGTAAATAATGAAGAGGCAATTATTTTCTCCATCCAAGGGCTACAAAATGGTCAGCCATACAACAAAGGCTCCCTAAGACTCTTAAATAATCTATTATGAATTGAATTGAGTGCAAAAAACGACAAACCGAAGCACACCTTGGTCAAAGACTCCTATAGTCTTGTTAACGATATTCAAATTAGAATGTTAATATAAAACAAATATTAAGGCAACTGAATCTTCTGACGAATAACGACAACTTACAAACAAGGAATCACGCAAAGGGCCAAAAGCATCAGGAGGAAGCTCCTCGAAGTCACGCTGCACCTGAAAGATATCGATATTGTACACATTGAATGATGCAAATTAACAAGAAAATATGACAGGTTCATCAAAATCACCTCCCAGAAACACGCCACGTAGCTTGTGAAATAAGACATTACCTTACTTCTAAGAGTTTGAGAACAAAATATAAGGGTCTCTACGTTACTGCTAGCATCATGGAGCAAGTTATCTGAAACCTGCACAACTTTCACAATGTTATTACAGAAAAAGAAACTAAAAAGGAATAAATTGCACAAGATGAACTTCAGAGACATTCAACTAAATCCTGTGTTGTCAACACTAAGGTTGAGCACAGCAAAAAACTAAACCACCAACAAATTTTGCACGACCAAACAATCAATCATCCCTGTCATTCTCAACAAACTGTCAGTACTATTTCCATATTAGCTGATTTCTCACTTCAAGGGAAGCACATGTATCATACTCAGATGCATACATTTTCCACACCAAAGACTGAAACCAAGAAATCAGCAAGCATTCAAGAAATAGGGACTAATAACGCCTAAAACCCGATTTCCATACTCCCTAAAGTTCTGACGAGCGAGAATAATCAAATCATGATTAAACACAACCAAGCAATCTCATTCCATTTCACAAAGATCCCGGCACAAAAGACATCAAACCCTAAGCCTAAATCACAAAAACAAAAAAATAATCCGCAAGGGTTTTCCACAAAGCACACCAAACAAGGGTTTTTACCAAAATCAAAGACAAATCCATTCAAATCAAGATCAATAAGCATAAACAGAACTGGAAAAAGAGGGAAAGAGAAGACGACCGACCTGCCAGGCATCAATGGTGCGCTGGAAATCCTGAAGCCAGTGGTCGGCGCGGGAGCGAAGAACATCGTCAGGGTGGTGATAGAGCACTCCGAGCGCCTCCTTGACGGTGTTCTGTAGATCAATCGAGCTATTCATCGTCGTCTTTCCTCGATCTCTAGGGTTTTGGGTTTCTCTCCAAAGCTCCAAAGCTCGCTCTCGTTTTCTCTCGGTGTCTCTTCGATCGCGCTCGCGTTGATACGCTTTTAACTTTGAAGAACTGGATTTTTCTCAGATTAACCCTCATAACTTTTTGTAATTTATTAACCATTCTTCAATATATTGCATTAACACCCCCATAAAAAAATGAAACTATTTCTTCTAAACTTTTTTTATTACTATACCCATGTATATATATATCCCTTGAGAAAATTATTAAAATTATTTAGAAAATAACATAGTATCTTGATTTTTTTTTTCTTTTATTTTTCATTTGAAAGCTCATTGATTTAGATTATTTATATATGTTGTATCTTAAAACTATATTTTTATTTATTTTAAATTTTTTTCATACAACCTAATTGGAGAGATATATTTTATTACTAAACAAGAAATTTAAATTTTATTAGAATATACACGCAATAATTATTATTTTTCAGGGTGTATATATTAAAATGAGAAAATTTACATATATATCCCTCATAAGAAAGTTTATATTTTTTTAATTTTATATATTATTATATAGAGTCCAGATAATCTATGATATGTCGCGGACGCCACCTCACCTTGCTTTCGCTTTAAATTCTAACTCCACTTGTCACTCTCAAACTCTATCTCTCTCTTATCTTCTAGAGACGTCTATGTATACATTGTTTTATTACACTATCCATAATCTATATGCATGCAACAAAACATGACATGCATGTGAATGTGCATATGCATCCATAAACCATTTGTGGTAAAATATATGTACATAATATATATACATACATTCCACCTATATGCATGCATGTGGAAGTGCACTTGCATATACATATACATACATCCAGACAATGTAAAGGAAAACAATTTTTACATCATCAAGACAATGTAAAGGTTAACAATTTTTACATCTTGAAAGGTATAAACATATAACATAATTAATCACAAATTAAACCCAATCAACAAACTAACAAAACCTAGAAATAATACACCTTAGTATGTTACACATCATGATGATCAAGGCCAACATTGAAGAGGATTGAGATCACAGATTGATCATTAGAGTTGAATCATCATCATCATCTCTTGTGAGAAACCATCAAGGAAATTGCACTGCAACATAGAAAGAAGTTGAATTGGCATTGCTACAATCTCCTCTTGCATTAAATTATTACTAGTAACATAATCTCTTCCCATTGTACATATATACACATACAACAAATAAATGAAAAAAAAATATCTGTATATATATATCAAGATGTTTGCACTTAAAAATTATTTATTTATTCATTAATATTAAATATCATGTTATTATAAATGGGCATTTCAGCATGTATTAATCACAGTAATGGATGGAGACCAAAACAGACAAAAGTGTTGGTTAATAATTAAAATTTTTAAAAGAAATTCTTCATTTCCAAATCCTCCTATAATAATCAACATCGATTAACCATAACCAATATTTATATATATATATATATATATAGTCAAATGTCAACAAACAAAAAATTGTCTATGCACGTATTGATGTAAAATGGCACATTGACATGAACATACATTATAGCATATATTGGATAATATTAGTCACAAAAATCAATGAAGGATTAAAATGAACAAAAACGTCAGTTAATAACTAAAGTAATTTTTTTTTTGGCCAGGGAGTGAAGAGCATCATCGGTGTGGTGGTAGTGCACTCTGAGCACCACCTTGACGATGTTAAGAACTAAAATAGCATGTGTGTGTATATATAAAGATGTTGACACTTAAAAATTATCCATATATACATTAATATAAAATATCAAGTCACCATAAATGAACATTTCATCTTGTATTAAATTATTAATCACAATAATGGACAAAAACCAAAACGAACAAAAATGTTGATTAACAATTAAAATTATTATTTTTTTAATTTTCAAATACTCAATCAACATCAGTTAACCATAATAAACATTCATATGTATATATATATATATATAGATACTAGGCAAATTCTCTTGCTTCGCTTCGGTTTTTTTTCTTTTTTTCTTTTTTCTTTACAATTTTGATGGTTGTAAGACAATATTACATATAGACATAATTTGAAATAAAATAGTTTAATTAATGAAATTATAAAATCATGCAGAGAGTTTTTAAGAGAATAAATAAAGCAAATGCAAATGAAATAATACTCAGTAGAAGAACTATTCAAAAAATAAAAATAAGAAATAGAATAGAAATGAAAAGGTGAAGAAAATTTAATTACATAATAATAGATATCACAACCTCTTCTATAGCTCATTAAAAAAATTAAATCAATGATCATATTTTAGAAATACATCTAGTTTCTGGAGTTTCAATATCTTTCATCATTTAATTATATTCTATATTTTGATATCTTTAATTTTTTTCTAATTTACTTAGATATAATCCAAGATAAATGGCGGGTTTCAATTTTGACTTGCAGAATACTAACAAAAATTATAATTTGATAACTCCCTATAGGCATACATTTATCACAAAAACAAATATTTTTCAATCACTATAATTGGTTTTGAAAGGTCTTATGGAGTATTTAATGCAAAATTAATGAAAGCAATTAAACTTTTATATTACTAATTTCATAATTAATTCAAACAAATATTCAAGTTAAGTGCAATAATATTTTAAAAAAATCATAGTTATTCCTTGAAATGCTCTCAAGCAAGATTATAAATCTACTTCAAATATATGTATAGATATATGTATAGATAATTTACTTAGATATAATCCAAGATAAATGTCGGGTTTCAATTATGACTTGCAAATTGACAAAAGAAACTTATGATTTGATAACTCCCTATAGCCTATAGGCATACATTTATCACAAAACAAATATTTTTCAATCACTATAATTAGTTTTGAAAGGTTTTATGGAGTATTTAATGCAAAATTAATGAAAGCAATCAAACTTTTATATTACTAATTTCATAATTAATTCAAACAAATATTTAAGTTAAGTGCAATAATATTTTAAAAAAATCATAATTATTCCTTAAAATGCTCTCAAGCCAGATTATACATCTACTTTAAATATATGTATAGATAATTAAGTGGATATAAGGAATTCCAATCAACTAATTCTATTTCATGTTGTAAATTAATTACTATTATTAGAAAAGATTTAATGGTATTAATTTGCTTTAAAACATTAAATTGGTTTAATATTAGATATTTAATAAAATCTTTTTAATTAAAATTGATAATTTTTTAGAAGGTGGAAATCATTACATTAAATTTAGGTGTATCAAGGGGTATATATCAATAATATTTACAAAAAATCATAATTATTCTTTAAAATACTCTTAAGCCAGATTAAACATCTACTTTAAATATATATATAGATTATGTCAATGGCAAAAATTGTTTATATAGATATAAAATTCCACTTGTCATAAATAGACATTATAGTATATATTCCATAATATCAGTAAAACAAATCAATGAAGGACTAAAACGAACAAAATTATCAGTTAAAAACCAAAAGAAACTTTTATTTGGCGCGGGAACGAATGGCATCGTTGGGGTGGTGGTAGAGCACTCTAAGTGCATCCTTGACGGTGTTTTGCACATCAATTGAGCATTCATCACCCTCCTCGATCTCTCCGGGTTTTGGGTAAGAAATTTTATTTTTACTAGAGGCTACACGCAATAATTATTATAGTCAAGGGTGTATATAAAAGAATAAGGAAATTTAAATATATATCCCTCGTAAAAAGATCTTTTTTTTTTAAGATTCAGTATATTATGAAAACCTTTTGTGTTTCAAAAAATCAATTTTCTTAAATATATATATTATTATATATACATTATCTTATAACACTATCTATATATATATATATATATGCATGCAACTGAACATCAAACATGGTATGCATGTGAATGTGCACATGCATCTATAAACCATTTGTTGTAAAATATGCATGCAAAGAGAGATCACATGCATGTGTGGGAGTGCGCATGCATATATTGATATGCATATACCCATGCAAGGTAAAGGTTAACAATTTTTACTAACATTATTACATCTTAAAAGGTATAAACACATAGCATAATTAATCACACATTAATCCCAATCAACAAACTAACAAAACCTAGAAATATTCCATCTCTTAGTATATTACACATCATCATGATTATGATCATCATGATCATGCCCAATATTGAAGACCATTCGGATCATAGTTTTGATCATCAGAGTTGATCATCATCATCATCTCTTGTGAGAAATCATCAAGGAAATTGCACTGCAACATGGAAAGATTGAGACAAGAAGTTGAATTAGCATTGCTACTATTCTCCTCTTGCATTAAATTATTAGTAATAACTTCGTCTCCTCCATTGTTCTTCTTCCTCTTCTGAAATACTCTACATAGCACCCAGTCCTCCTACAACAAATAAATGAAAAAAAAAACATGTGTATAGACACTTTAAAATTGTTCATATTTACATTAATATAAAATATCATGTCATCATAAATGAACATTTCAGCATGTATTAATCACAGTAGTGGACAAAGACTAAAACGAACAAAAGCATTGGTAATTAACAATTATAAACTAATAAAGTTTTTCCTTCATTTTCAAATTCTTGTATAACAATCAACGTCCGTTAACCATATATAACAAACTAAAAAATAAATAATTCCCAATTAAATAACTTGTATATATATATATATACCTTTGGAGGAGAATGAGGAGATTCAAGTCGGAATTCATGCATGACCCAAGAAGTTTTAATACCATTTGGAGCTCTTCCAAGGTAAAACACTAATGTCTTTCTCATCCCTATAACAACATGAGATGAAGCATCAAACACTGTTCTATCTTTTCCGGTAGCTTTCCAATATCCTGACTTTGTTGCTCGGTTACTCCTTGAACCGGTTGCATATTTTCGGTCTCTGAAGTTAAAAAAGTACCACTCGTCCTCACTCAACTTCGCCACATCTGAAATTCACAATTAATCAATTAGAGACTAGTACTGTATATATTCAAATCTAAACTTACCATATTAACTAGTGTAAATATTAAAACAATCAATTAATTAATATTCATGAGATAAAAAATAATAATAAACAAGTAAATAAAAGAGTTATATCAAATTATTTTTCACTTGTCAAAAATTAAAGATTAATGATGAAATAATGGAAGATAGATAATGATATATTCCGCAATGAACTACAAGCAGAAGAAAAGGAAGAAAAGGATATGAAGTACTTCTTATTTTACACTCAATTTTCTAAAATGAATAACAAAAATAGGACTTTTAAACACAAACTAATCATATATTCAAGTCCAAACTTAATATATCAGATAAAGTAAACAAGTAAAAAAAGAGCAACCAAACAAAGTTAATGATGAAATGAAAGAGAAATAATGAATAATTCCACAAGGAGCAAGAAGATAATGTGTTCATGAAAGTATACAAGTAACTAAATAAACAAAAGAGTTAATCAATGAATAATGTTTCACTTGTTGAACGATTAATGATGAAATGAAAGAGAAATAAAGAATTGCTCCGCAGTGAACAAGGAAGATGAGATGTCCATGAAAGTAAGTTAACGAGTAAAGAAAAGAGTTCATCAAACAAGAAGAAGAAGAAGAAGAAGAGTTTCATCAAAATGGAGGAAAAGAAGAAGAAGTTGATGATGGTGATGAAGAAGATGATGTTCATGAAAGTAAGCAAACAATAAAAGAAAAGAGTTAATTACACAAGGAAAACGAGAAGAAGAAGAAGAAGAATAATTTCATCAAAAAAGAGGAAAAGAAGAAGAAGAAGTTGATGATGGTGATGAAGAAGATATTGATATTCATGAAAGTAAGTAAACAATTAAAGAAAAGAGTCAATTACACAAGGAGAAGAATAAGAAGAAGAAGAAGAAGAAGAAGAAGATAAGGCAAGATAAGATAAGATAAGAGTTAGTACCAGGAAGTTCCCAAGGTTCTTGAGAGTGTAAGTCTACATCGACCATTGTTGGACCGTCAGAGAGCTTCTGATTGGCCACTTTGTTGCAGAGGTAATGGCTAACAAGCTCTTCATCACTTGGATAGAATCTAAACCCGGGTGGCAGAGTGGATTCTATGTCCTTCAACCCCATTAATTATATTTTACAAATATTATACAACTATATTAATCTCAATGTTAAAGATGATCTGAGTTTTATCATCATATATGGCTTTATATATATACATATATTATAAAGAATGAAGGAGATGATAACATGTGAACGACTTGGAGACGTGTACAAGATTGCCCTTGTTAATAAGAAATGCTCTCTTATATTTATTATTTATTCATTTCTATTCATTTTCAAAATAGTTAAACCGAGTATATTATTTTTCTCTGTATTTTTTTTTTTAGATAAAATTTTTCTCTGTATTCGATAAAGTACTTCGCATCATTAATTAGCAACAAAAATTCACTTTCTCTTATTTATTTATTTTATGATAACAATGGTTATTTCACTCATAAAAAAACTTACAATAATATGATAAATATGGTTGAAAGAAAGAAAACATAAATCAACTAAATTATTATTCCCAAATGTGCTATTAAATTAAACCATTTTTTATGATCATATTAATGATTTTTCTACCCATGCAAATTAATCTAATCAAAGATTCATTTTTCTTCTCATGTGCTCATACTTTTATTTAATGTTTTTCTCTGTTATTTTGCTTAACTAATTAAAGTTGTCTATAAACTTATTTCATTAGAACAAATGAAAGTGGAAAATAAACTAAATCATCATATTTTTTTTTGGGTGTATATTAGTTATGAAATTAATCAATTCTTTATAAATATAAAACAAAATAATGAAATGATGATGCATGTATGTCCATGAGAAGAACACGCTTGCAAGATGCCATTCTTAGCGTGTCATGTTGGAACCAATTAAGTTTAGCCACAAGCCCCACCATGAATCATTACATGCATCCTTTTGTTGTCCAAGTGTATGGAATGTTAGTTTCACCTCCATTACAGCTTAATATGTTTATTTCTGTTAGGTAATAAGGATTATATCTTTGACTCTTGAGTTTAATAAGATCAGTTTTTATATGGATATTAATTCTATTAATGTTGTCCTTCTTTACTTGTATGCTAAGTTAGACACACACTAAATTACTTCTTAGCTTTCATTTCTCTGTCATCATATGTATATGTATGAATGGACGAGTGAATGATAATGACCTTGAATGACAACACACTAAATTACTTGAAACATAGTAACACTTGAATTCACATTAATTTAGAACGTCTCAGTGTAATTTGTGTGCCTTTATAAAATATAACCTAAATATAATGATCCGGCCAGTCAAACCAAGAACGGGATAAATCAGCTTGGTCTAAAAGATCAAAATTAATTCTTAGTTTGTTTAATAAAAAAATTACAATTTTAAAACAAAACCGACATCATTTATTAAATATCAAATTTAACTAATTGTGTGTTTTTATATTATTGTAATTATATTTTATTTCATATTTTGTCATTGTTAATTGTTATAAGATATATTTTTATATTTTATTATTGATCCAATTATGTCCTAAGTTAACTATGATTAAAACCCTTAACTCTTGATCCCAGTGTTTCACAAAGTTAATACTCATACCATGTCTAACAATACCGGTGTTTAAATTAAGTATAAAAACAAGAAGATATTTATTTGAACAATTAATATACAAGAAGGTTGATCATAAGGATTATATCAATACAAACAACTATTAAGCAATTAATATTATTACTGTTTACATATTTAATAAATATTGATAACAACTAAAAAGAGGAAGTGGGGATTGAAGAAATTAAATGCATGTAGGACATGAACCAATATGGGTCATCCAAGTTGTGAAGAGAAGGAAACAAGTTCAATTATTGAATTCCATCTTGAAAAAACTTTTAAGGTTTGGAAACCTTGTGGAAAGAGTGACGTCTCTTTTCTTTGCTTTCTTCCACCTTTAAACCTTAGCTTTATCCAATCCCCTTTCTTTTGTCTTATAAAATAAATAGTTTCGGTGTTTTTTTTTTAAAATAAAAATTCAAAAATTTAACTATCATAATAGAAATGTTTCTAAATAATATAAATTACGTTCTTGTTTTCATAGGTACATCCATATGATTCATTCGATTAAAGAAAAATTACCGAAAAGTTACCAAAATTCTCTTGTAAGACAAGACATTCGTTCATGTTTATTATTAAAATTCAAGTTTAAATGTATATATATATATATATATATATATTAGGGGAAGTAGTGGATAAAGGATAATTTGGATTTTTTTTTCTTTAGAAAGCACATGACTCCTAATATGAGGAATATACAAGAAAATATGCATTATATAGGGGTATAGTAGTAATTATATATATGAAAGAAAAAAAAAAACTTAGAATTTAATATAGAATCCGATGCTTAGAAAGTCCATGGGCCATTGAGTTTTTGGTTGGTAATGGATTATGATTGGACTACTTATTCATTACAATAAGATGCCATAATCATCATTGATGTTGTTACATAGTAATCATAAAAAGCAAACAAAAAAAGCACAATAATATCTCTGTATAAATGTGTGTATATCTTTTTGTT